>NC_086339.1:53531794-53831794 GCF_032445375.1 Bacillus rossius redtenbacheri | reverse complement strand
TATATATATATATATATATATATATATATATATATATATATATATATATATAATAGACACACACACACACAAACATGTATATATTTACAGAATAAAATCAAAGTAAAGTAAATGTTGAATATTACTATTTTTCTGTAAAAAGGTTGTTTAAAATTCCAAAATGCATCTGATTACTTTGTAACATGTTTTATAATTTTTCTGTAAAAGTGCATTGCATTTGAACAAGTGGTTCATCCATAGTAACCATTTTAAGTAATGGTTAGTTTAGGGTAGCCACATGCTAAAAAAAGGTATTTTTGGGTTGATGGTTGGTGTAAAACTATTGTGAATATTATGTGTAATGTAAATAGTAACAAAAATTATTTTGTGCTTTAATAGCATGGTTGAAACTGTTTTTCACAAAAAATTGTCTTGATTCTGATGTCACCACCCTACTGTTTTCTTTATATCACCTGAAACTATATGCTGTGGTTCTCCAGTGATCCTTAGGAATATACTGTAGCTGAGACTGTGTTCAAAATTACAGTTAAACCTATGTTAGAAAGTTTATAAATTAGGATGTTAGGATTTACAGTGTGGAAGGCTTTTGCTAAATCCAAATAGCAAGCATCCACCCGAACTCGTGTAATAAATTACACATAAATAGGAATGAGAAATATTAAATTTGTTGCAGTAGTTTTACCACTTCTAAAGCCATGATGACTGTTCAGTAGTCTATATTTTACTTTGATAGCAAGATATTTGAATATAATTTTATCTAAGACTTCAGCAAAAACATTTAGTTTGGATATGGGCCTATAATTGGTTTATAATTTAGTTTACTACCTCTCTTGTGAATAGGAATGACATTAGGAGTTTTCCATTGGCTTTGATGGACACTACTATTAATACTGTAATTGAAGATGTATTTAAGAATGGGAACAAGTAAATCAGAACAACCTTTTATAATAAAATTAGGAATATTGTTAGAACCAGTAGAAATTGTAGACTTAAAGGTTTTAATACTCAAAAGTATATAGGAATAGAGAAATCAGTAACTTGTGGTATTCTGATTATTAGGGTTGTATACAAAACATTAGAGAAATATTCTGCAATGTTATTGGGAATAATTAACCTTTAAGATAGTTGATTTGATAATCTTCTCTGATAATTTTCACATACCACCAGAAATTTTTAGGCATTGGTTTGATTTTGTTGTTAAAATTTTGAAGCCAAAATTTTTTATCTTCAAAATGAGATGTTTCGCCTCAGTGCAATATTGTGATAACAATGTATTAGTAAGGTTCAGATTGCGCTTTTATAATTTATGATTATGTTTTTTGGTTTTTAATGTCCATAGTTTAGAATACCAATCCAGATAGATTGATGGCTTCTTTGTAATAACTGGAATATAGCAATTAATATATTCACACATGGTAAAGGTAACATAATCAACCATACTATTTATGTCACTAAAATTAAATATATCTGACCAATCATTTTTTTGGATTGTGTTATATAAGCTTAGACAAACACCATTCTTGTAGTTTCTAATTGTCGATAAGATTTTCTCCTTTTTAGTGAGTTTGATGTTCATATTTAGTGTTGGATGCGGCAATTCTTCTTTCTCTAATGGATACAGTGCTTCAGTGACTGAGCACAGTTGTAAATTGGTAAAATAATGGTTAATGAGGTGATTTGAGGCCAAAGAGTAATTGAATTGGAATAAACCTAATGCTGATATGAAATTATCCAAAGTCTGTGGTTTGGATCTGATACAAGTGACGTATATTGGATGTATGTCTATATGTCCAGTCCACACCAGGTACATTGAAGTCACCCTTTATTAAAATATTATCTAGATAGGTAGTTCACAGAGATATTCAAAGTAGGAAAGATTAGTTGCAGTAGTAGTATTGGGGGAATATAAATGTTTCAGAGCTTTAAAAATTTACTTTGAGTTATTTTTATGTTGACCCATACAGCTTCAATTCCAGGATAATCATATGTATTTGTTTGGCAAGACCATTATAAATTTACTTTTATATATTGCAATTATTGCACTTCCTCCTCTTTCCTTATTGTTAGAGCAGGATCTCTGTCAGTTCTAAAGATGTGATGGTTTTCATTGATGTTGTGATAATTTATACTATAGTTATTAAACCATGTTTCAGTGAGCCAAATTATATTTTGATCAGAGACCTCTAAATTCAGTAGCTTTGGGTCTTAGGCCTCTATAAGTTTGATTTAGTATATCAAATCCCATTCTAGTTTAACTTTATCATTCATTTCACTAGAAATACTTTTCTATCTCTCTTATTCATCTTGCTTAAATTGTGCCGCACAGAAATTTCTTTCCCCAGCAGGTGTCGGTACTGTAGGAGTTTGTAAATATGAAGGTATTTATTTAACATTTTGATGACAATGGTTTTGCATAACACGAGCACAGTGTTTGTTGGTCGGCAGTTGTACGAGATACAGGAACAACTCTCCTCATCTTAAATATGTTTGTGTGATCACATACAATAGTCGTACATTCTTAGGTATATTTTGTGAGAGATGACTGAAAAGAACAAAAATCAGGTACTTAATCATGTTTTAAACTAAGTTATACATAAAATAGTTAATAATGTCAGACAAGTTAAAAATTACATAATTTTCTGTAGTTTTGATAATGTTTAAGGTCATTGAGTTTGAGTTTGAGTAAAACAATGTGAAAGGTTTTATTAAAGTTATAACTTAAGTTACTATTTTTTCATGGTTTTAAGTTTTAACTGTAAAATGGCAATAGCTGGGAATACAAAATTCATGTTTGGAACAGGATGTAGCCTGTTTCATATGTAAACAGAAAACACTAAATACTTGGTACTGAAAAAGTATCATTTGAGAAGCATAAGTTTAACAGATGATATGGAACTCGGTGCAAGGATCCAAATCACATTTGGCAGATTTATTTGAAATGTTCTGTTGGATTCTGTATTTATTGCCCTGTCTCATGTGTGACACTTTACTCTATTTGCAGGTGGCTCATTAACGAAGATTGCCTATTACTCGACTGTATCACACCGAAAAGTATCGTACGAGGCGGACAAAGAGGATGTCGCTTCTCACTCTGCAGAAGAGGTAAGGCAGGTTTGGATCTGCCCTATTTTGTTTCGATGGACAGAAAATGATTTTGTAAATGGAATTATAATTAAATTCCTTCATAATCATGGTGATAAAATCTTCATTGATTTTAATCAGTGACAAGACTTGTCCACTGTATAAATTCAACATACACAGTGTACAATTAGTGGCCCCAAATTGTGCAAGACCTATCACGAGGTTCAGTACAGTTAATGTTTGATTTTTTTTTACTACCTTGCATATTTAACATGGGCATGTATTTTTTGCCATGTGTGTTAAAAAACTAGCATTGTCTGTGTTTCATAATTAGTTGAATTTCCTTTTGGTACATGTGCACATTGGACACACGGATCACAGCAATGTCTTGTGAATTCAATCGCATCCTAATTGGTCGGATGAAATAAGGCATTGGCTTCTCTCGCAGACGGCCACCAGTTACAAGGAAGAGACCACTGTTGCTGGCATGCCTTATTGCAGTCTAATGAGCTTTTTTTTTTTTTTTTTTTGCGAAAAATATTTGCCACATATCTATATATAAAAATCAATTGCTGTGTGTTAGACTCACTAAAACTAGAAAACAATTCAACCGATTTGAATGATTTTTTTTGTTTTGTTCGTCTCATTACAGGAATGGTCTAGGGGAAAAAAAAAAACATTAGGAAAAATCCCAAAGGAACAGCCGAAAAATAGAAATAATTGAATTTGGTAATTTTGTATGGGAATTGCCACTTTGAATTACTTTTGAATGTTTCTATGTTTATCCTCTATTCGCTCCTAAACCACTGATCTGATAACTCGATGAAATTTTGCACACTTGAACTTGGAAACACGAGGAAGGTCACTGTCTAGGTGAGATTACGATAACGCCAACACTTATAGCAGAATTTAAGGTGGCGCGCGAGTCGTAAGGATAGTTACCTGTAAATATTTTATAGTATTTCCTCTTTGCTATTGCTATATTGGCGGCGAAAAACCAAGATGTCGTTGATCTCAATGCGTCCATTCAAAATTGCATTCCTGGACAGAATTTTTCCTTCAAATTGGTGACACAGTTTTCAACCAGGGTGAGGTAGTCAACTATCCCACGGAATTATTGAATTCGCTGGAATTGCCTGGTTTACCACCTCACAAATTGCAATTGAAAGTAGGCTCAGTCATTATCATGTTACGTAACATAATCAACCTCTACTATGCAATGGAGCTAGACTGGCTGTGAAAAAGCTTATGAACATTATCATAGAGGGAACGATTATCAAGGGAAAGTACAAAGGAGAGGATGTTTTGATTCCACGCATCCCGATGATCCCAACCTTGCCATTCAATTTCAAACGGCTGCAATTCCCCATGCGTCTAGACTTCGCGATGACCATCAACAAATCACAAGGGCAGTCGTAGGAATTTTGCGGAATTAACTTGGGGTTTCCGTGTTTCGCGCATGGACAACTGTATGTAGCGTGTTCGCGTGTCGGAAAGCCATGTTTTAAACCAAATGGATTTTATAAAGAAACCAATGTTTTTTTTAATAATTTATTTCTAAATAGAATATTTTAATTATTTTTATGAAAAGTTTAACTCTACTCTAATAACTACAAAAGTTTGCTCATTAATGTATCTTGCTTTGAATCAATAACAGGGAGAAACAGACGGAAGCAGAGATGCTATTTTGCCCATCAATAAACAGTCAGCACTTTTCCTGTGCTAGTACCACAGTTATTGGACAAGCAAAGAGCCAGTATGAACTTTTTGCAATTACTTACTGATACCAATATCAACATTATCATTGATTCTGTAATTCACTACAAATAATACAGACCTTCTTGTAGCCAGAGACATAAATCCTGAGGGATGGGGGAGCCCGAATTCCTCCCCCCCCCCTCCCCAGAATTGAGAAGCCCCTCATTGGAGGGGCGCCTGCTTGGGTAGGCTTGCAAAATGTTAACTGTGAAAGGGGAAGGATAAACTTAATCCTGCGGGTCCTATCTGGAAATCCAATAGATGTAAAGACATAAGCAGGACTTCTATATTATGTGTAAAGAGTCAAGCATAGAAATGAAGGAACATGTCCTAACATCTAGTCTTTGTGGCATGTATCAAGAGGCTAGAAGATGCTTTGTAAATTAAAGAAATTTGAATTATATCAACTAAAACTTGGTTTAGTAAATTGCTTATAGCTCTTATGGAAACTAAACAATCTCTCGTAGTGACTTTAAATAAAACAAATTAAATTCAAAAAAATATAACAAAGTAAGACCGGCTGTTAGCAGTTTAAAAGTTACTGTACTGATTGCTGGCCGTGGAATCATTCAGTATGAATTAATTATTTTGACTACACTCTGTGGGAAGACATTCACAAGAACTATATAGTAAACAGATTATCCATGATCTGCGTAATGTATCTTTAGTTTTACATTGAGAGTTTGTCTCCATGCACAACATCATGCCATGCATCACAGTGTTTAATTTGTGGGAATTTTTTACAAGCATTAGCAGATTAAGTAATACATTAGGGATTACTTAGTACCCTTAGTATCACTGGTTCCTTCACAGCAGTTGCTCTTGGCGAGACGCCAAAAGGCTGCGTTCACAGCAAACACATCAGTCCATGTTGTGCTCTAGAGCAACCTCGAACCTCGCCTGACCTGCGGGCCTTACCCAGCCACGACTCTTGCAAAGATTCACAACACACGTGGGTACAATGCAGAAAATCTAACCACCAAGCAAGGAAGGCAAAGCGTCATATTTCACACCCACTAGCTCCTGTCCACACGCTGTGCGATTGGGAGACGTGATGCCATCACTGTTTCGCATTTGGCTGCACACATTCTATGGATCATAGAAATCTCTGTTTTCACTGCATTTTCCTAGCCTTATCTAATTCAATCGTGTGTTATCTAAATTTTTTTATTTTTTTATTTTTTTTCATGTTCACAGGGTCTTTAATTTAATAGCAATATCTTTCTGTGGTTACCAAATGAATGATGTAACTTAAAGTGATACCACAACAAATATTTTTGCAAGGGAAGAATATGTTCTCCGACAAAAATATCTTGCCTTCAATTCTTGTGGATAAGAATTAGGTACAGACAAGTTTATTGTAAAATTAGTGTATTTTTTAGGACTTGTGTCTTTATTACTTTTGTACCAACCAGCTGTATATATTTCCTTTCTCTCAGTATTTTAAACTTGGTCTTCAATGCGGTCGTCAGTTGACTATTTTTGTAGTCTTCAACACTATGTATAGATAATATTGCCATTGAATATAAATATCCTTATAGTATTCGTGAAGCCATTACAAAATTTCACTGTACTTTTGAAGCTAGCAGGGCTGCCTACACGAGATGGTATTGTAATTGCATTGTCAAGCTGGTGGCTCTGTTTTGCAGTGGGCAGGGAAAGTAACAATTCGTTCATAGTCCCGAAGTTGTTTTTTTAATCTTAGAAATAACCTTTCCTGGTATGATTGGCCCTTGAGGAATCAGACCACGGAACAAGTCGCCCGTGTTCTCCTCGGGGTATCTGAGGTCGTGTTGACTGGCTTGAGATATGATGGTTTACTTTTTGTAATTTACTTGATACCTATAACAATAACACATAGATAACCTTTATGCTTGTAACCTGCTATTATTACTGTGCTTGTTTTATCCTGACATTGATTCAACCTAACTAATCTATTAACTGGGCAATGAAAACTTTGAGAACAAATTTCATCATGAAGCAGAACAACCAAAACTTTCTACATAGAAATCCAATAAAATATTAAATGAAAATATCTCATTACATTAGTTTTCATTTTAGATTTAAATCTTCTGATTATACAGATTTTGTGGCTGAAGATCTCATTACCTGTAATTCGAGAGTAGAAAATTTGACTTGGCAAACACAATCCAATATCGAACAACTTTTAAAAGTAATTATCTCAGTTATGATTTTCAGTGTAAGAAATTTGTTATCTTGTAAGCTTTATAATTTTAGACAGTTTTGTTGGGTATTGGATGTTATAGCCAGGCACAATAATGCTGACTAAATGTCACAAAAATCTTCTGATAGTCAGACAGAGTTCTCATTTTTTTTTGCGAAAAAATATGAAATTTTTATATGTTTCTCAATACTTTTTTTGCACTAGTTTATTAAGTTTGGAAATATAATTGATAAGAAGGATGTTTCCATTAACGGGAATATCAAGCGTGAAAATGTGAAACATAACATGCCAGAAAAAAGAAAACACTATACTGAAATGAAAACCCAGTAATTATGAACTCTTGAGTATATTAAAAATGCTGGCAGCTATGTCAACAGCCAGAATCGACTGGAAAAATTAGAATGAAAGAAGCTCAATTTGTGCTCGATTGCAGCATTACCTAGCCTAACCATACAATGTGGGATAAAAGCCCTTTCACTCTATTTACTATGCATGAGGTGGTATTATGTTGATTTGTCAATAATGTAATTTTACGGGGTTACACACATAGCCATTATGATGTAATCGTAAGCTGCTCTTTGTTTTATTTGGTGGTTGTGCTATTAATGTAGGACAGTTGGGATGTGAATGAGGAACAGGATTTGAGAGTATGTGGCAGAGTAAACTGGGTTGAGATGACTAGCAGTCTCCTACCCACCGTGGTTGTGGTTAATGCACTGTGTAGAAAACAAAGAATAAAACAATGTCGCTGTTATCTCTACCCAAAGGCATTGTGAAGAATGGAACATTATATGGCGTAATCACTCAATAAAACCTCCCACAGACAATAGTTTGATAGCTTAAGGAATTGAAGGGAAGTACGTTTTTAACACCCACGGTTTTCATCCAAGGCAAATGGAATAATTGAAAGTCTTTGTATATTTTTATGCATATATCTATTCTGTGTGCTCTGGGTACAAATCATAAAATGATAAAATTCATGGAAATACTTGATTTATCAAAATTGCTTTTGCCCGGCAATATACCACCACAGGACAGAGAAGAATTAAAATATTCAGTGAAGATTGAAATGGACTAATATCATACATGTAACATTTAATTATTTTCCTTAAATCTGTATAAGTGTGTCAATTTGTGTTTAGGTAATTGTTTAGTAGCATAAAGAATGCATTCACTTTATAACACTATTCTAACCTTGAATGGGTGATTGACTGACTATAATGTTACGAAACGTAAGCAGGGCCGCGGCGCGCTGGTTGGGAGCTGGCTGGCGGCCCAGCACGGCCACTGACGTCACGTGGCCGCCGCAACGTGAGACCTGCCGCGCGCACCTCATGGATTACAAGGGTCGTCGCTTCCCCCCTCCTTCCCTCCGCTCCCCGCGCGGCGCCGTTAACCCGACACCTTGTAGCTGGGGAGATCCCCGGGCCGACACGCGAGCTGCAGACACCTTTCTCGATAATTCTGACGTCGGGTCGGCGCGGACTAACGCGACTGGCCCCAGCCGCGCTCGTGAATTCTAGAAGTAGCGCCTTTGAATGCCAAATATATTACTATCAACACTTTCTTGCGAATCATTTGCGAATTCAATGATACTGTGATTATAATACTTATCACACTAACGAGCAACCCAATAGTTAAGGGTATGACAGTCTATGCTTTTTTTCTATTGTTTCCATTACAAATGCAATGTCCTTATGTATCTTTACACACTAATGTGGAAAATTTATGTAGATTCGGTAGAGTTTGGATTCTTGGTCGTCAGGACTACTGGTATTTTCCCCAAGATGATCAGGATACAAGCTGTAGAAGGACTTGTAAACTACCACTGCAACTCGGGTTCTGGAACAGGAGCTGGATACTGTAGATTCTCCAGGCAGCTGTGAGGTTGTATATAATGGAACTAGCTCACCGAGTCTGTCTATAAGTATCAACACTGTTTAGATGCATTAATAATAGCACATTTCACCGAATACAAGAATGTATTTTTCACCACAATAAAATGTGAGCAAGAATACACAATCGCCATCTAGCTACACTAACTTTTTTTACCCACAATGAAAAGTACTACAGACAGTTAGTTAGCATGATTAATGAGAAGAAGTGTCTATCTTCAGTAAATATCATGCATATGTGAACATACCACTCATCAGAAAATTTCAACAATTTTCCAAAATTAACATACATAGAAACTTGATACTAAAACCAATTAACAAAAACATAACAATTCAAAAGAGCTCGTGGTTTTGTCCAAAATGTTTAGGGTTTAGGCGAAGGGCAGATTTTTGTCACAAGCCTCACAAGTTCACCACTAGAGGTTTTTAGAGTGACGACTCTTACGACACCATATTTACCTGGATGAGTTTTCGTAACTCGGTCAGTTCTGGAATTTAAAGGTGGCAAGTTTGAGTTCTGCACTAACACTAATGCATTCTCCTCCACATTGGGAACTGCAGTATTCCACTTCGCCCTCTGATGGAGAGTGAGGAGATACTCTGTACTCCAGCATTTCCAGATGCACTGCTTACTTTGGTGATGAGCTGCCATCTATCCAAATGATTTTCTAGAAGGTGGGACAGATCCTGTTCTGGTATGCCAAAAAGAGGAGCACCAATCAGAAAATGCCCAGGAGTCAAAACATCAAATTCTGAGGGATCTGTTGACAGAGGGCACAATGGTCTTGAGTTTAAAACTATTGAGACTAGTAAAAAGTGTGGCCAGTTCCTCAAATTTGAGTGTTTGATTGCCTATAACCCTTTTCATAGACCTTTGCCGACTTGACAGCTGCTTCCTGTAGACCTCCAAACTGTGGGCCAGTGACAGGATTGAAGTGCCACACAATGTAGAGGTCAGCTAGGTGATATTTAGCATCTGCCAGGCAGGCTCGGTAAACAAGGCTTGATGAACCTCCTTCATGTGTTTGTCAACACCAATCCAATGAAGTTTGTACCTTGATCTAAATGTATATCAGATGGTGTTCCCCTCACAGATACAAATCGCTTTATTACAGCTAGGAATGCTTCTGTACATAGTGATGACACAACCTCTAAGTGTACTGCCTTACTTGAAATACACAAAAAACAGACACAGATAACTTTTTCTAACTGGGACTTTACATGCTTTGGTGGTATTGGAAGAAAAAGGTCCAGTAAAGTCCACGCCAACCTTGAAGAAAGGACGGACTTGTGAATATCTTACAACTGGAAGCTTCCCCACGAGAGGTGCAGGAGACTTTTCAGTCAACCTGAAGCATGAAATGCACCAATGAATACAGTGCCGAATTAGGTGTCGAGCAGCCACAATCCAAAATGGCATTTGAATGATGGATTAGCTAGCTTGTTGTCCTGTATGGAAATATGTAATATGATAAAAGCTTACAATAAGCCTTGATAGATGACAATTTTCAGGAAGCAACATTGGGTGTTTCGTCTGTTCAGGCAAACAAGCATGTTGCAAGCATCCGCCCACCCTGATAATTCCTAGGGGGTCAAGAAATGGATGTAAACTCCGAAAAATACTGGGACATTCACGGTGCTCCAGGAGTATTGATTTCTTCCGTAAAATACTGTTGTTGTACTAAATGGATCCAAAACACCAGTGCCGACTGCATCTCCTCACACCTCACAGTGAGGGTGTTTGGTGAACACACTCTTGGCTCTGAGAATCCATGCTGTTACTCGCTTAAGTTTTGAAAGTGATGAAAATGTTTCCAAAAATTCCACCAATTCATTTTTTCTGTCCTTTTGCACTGCGAGGACCTAAATATTGTTACGATTTACCGCGGGTTTGTAAAGGATAGCCCAATTAAAGATTTTATTACACTACACAGTTTTATTTATTGCCACTACTTATGTCACTTACAAAAATCTTCTAAAATGGCAAATAATTAATTATACTTAAAGAAAGGTCTATTCCCCAGTCACTCGTTCCACACACCTCGCTGGGCCGCACCTCTGGCGCAACTCTCGCCGCAGCACCCCTCGTGGACCTCCGTCGCGGGACTCCGTCGCCACACTCCGCCGCTGCCGACGCACTTCCCCTTCGCCAAGGATCCGCTTGACTCCTCGCTCGCAACTTCGCTCGAGACTCCGCCGCGCCCTTGACTCTATCGCCCGGAAACTCCACCACGGGAAAACTCCCGACTCCACTGAACTCTCTCACTCCCTGCCCTGGAACCTTCGTGCAAGGACTTCGCCACTCTGCCGCACCCGCGGCACTATCGCCCGGAAACTCCGCCGTGGGAGAACTCCCGACTGAACACTCCAAACTCACTCAGACTCACTTATATAGCCCTTGGGTTCCCGTCCAGAACAATCGGGCATGTCTCCGAGATATCGCGTGACCTTCGCCGTCGAAATGCCCAGAAACGCGTCGTGAGTCCTGTCGAAGGACGCGGCGGCTGCTCAAAGAACGCCGATAAACGCAACAAGCATCTGGTTCCCACAAAACGCGCCGATAAACATGTCTGAGTCCTTTTATGCAGCAGTGCGGCCTCTTAAGTAACTCGATCTGAGGTAGGTGTGCGCTGCGAAGGTCAGGATGTCGCGAGATAGTATGACACGAGATACCAGGGAGAGGATGCGGGTGGAAGGGGGCGCAGACAGGCCGAATGAGCGCGGCGACGCCAAGCACTGCAGCCAAGCGCGATCGTAACATTATGTACGGTGTTGCATTCTGGGAGATCAGTGAAAGGTGACACCTCAAATTTTTTTACAGGCCATTTTGTGTCTGACTCTGCCAACTAATCTGGACCACGAAACTATAAAGAACGCTTAAACAAATGATCAGGATACAAACCACAGGATGTTAAGTCAGCTGGGTTGCAGTCAGAGGGGACATAGCACCAAATTCTGGGGGGTGTGATGGTCTGAATCTCTGACACACAATTTGCTGCAAAGGCTTTAAACTTGTGGGAAGATTATTTAAGCCATAACAAAACTGTTGTTGAGTTGACCACATGTAAATGATAAAGTTGTACGATTTGCTCTCAAACATTGTGTTCACATACAACCACAATTTTGCAGCATAGCACCAAGTAACTCAAGTCGGGGAATGGACAATCTCCTTAGCAGGGCCACCTTTGACTTGGTGGTTACAAGATGGCTGGAGATCACGCCAGTATTGTCAACAAGTCTTGCATAAATCACTGCAACATATACCTTTTCAGAGGCATCACAGAACCCATGGAACTGAATTCTGCAAGCATGCAGAAAATGAATGTATCGTGGAATCCTCACATTAGTCAGGGAAGAAGGTGATGTTCTGAAGTGTGACCGCCATTGAGCAATCTCTTCAGTGACTGGTTGATCCCATTCTAATCCCAGTGTCAGAGTCTGGAGCAATATTTTAACCAAAATTATAACGGGGGACACCCACCCACATGGATCAAACAACGTAGCAACGGTTGAGAGAACTCCTTGTTTGGTGACTGATAGGTGGGGTACACAAACTTATCAGTGACTAGACACCAATGAATGCCAAGAACCTTAACTGCTGGGCTTGTGTCTTTGTCAAAGCTTGTTAGTCTCTCACTGTGCTGCTACAGGCAGATCATACAACATACTGGAATTGTTGGATGACCATTTACTTAATTGAAAACCTCCGTGAGCTAACAGGGCTTAAATTCACACTTAAGTTGCACTGCCTCTTCTACAGAATTTGATCCAGTCACAATGTCATCAACAAACACATCTCTTAACAATATTTGTGTTGCCTGAGGATACTGCAGGGCTTCATCCAGAGCCAACTGCTGCCAAGTTCTCAATCCTTGGTAGGGAAATGATGCTAAATCATAGGTTTAAATGAAATGATACGTAGGAAGTTGGGGTTTCTCACCGTAACAATTAAATATAATTTTACAATTTATAACACTTAAAAACTTCTATATACATATGTTTTAAAACTAATAATAAAAATGTTCGAAGTATAAAGTCTCGTACATTGAATGAAATGATAAAAAAAAAAGTATTGGTAATAGCCTTTTACATTATTGAATTCTAAAATGTATAGTTTTTAATTTATTTATCTTTTTATGTGCTTGTTCCAGCACCAATTAAAAACTACTTGACAGATTTTGATAGAATTTTTTTTATTAGTAAGGTGTTTTGCTAATTTATAAACTAGGCTGTATATAATTACAATATTCCACCCCTAAGGGGGTGAAAAAGGGGTAAATGTGGTTTTAAGAAAATTAATTATGTCTCTGAAACCAAGCAAGTATAAGAAAATAAATTGGGTACTAATAATAAACATACAAAAACTACCAACTGCAATTTTTACATTTTGCCAAATTCAAGCCCTAATGCTGGAATCACAATGCCCTGTCGGCCCCGACAAAACAGGCCGACAAGTTCAATAGCCAATGAAAAACAAGCTTGCCGTGACGTCAGCCCGACAAAATACGCACCCCGACGGCCCGCAAGGAATATATTCTATTTATAATTCCGTCGTGTCGGGCTGCCCGACAGAAAAGAAAACTGCAACGGAAAGGAAACAGTACAGAACTAAATTTCAAAAATATTTACCTACTTGGTAAATCTTTTTGCTGAAAAGTGAAATTTTGTTTTACGTGTGGGTGAATTGAAAAATTTGTAGCTTTGCCTTAGTCTGTTTGTATAAACATAAACAGATATCATCGTGTTTATGGTTAAAGACGTTATTTTAGAAACCATCTTTTAACATTTCGTTTCTTTTTAATTCTTCGCACAGCTAACATCAGGAGTATTTTTCTGTCCCTCACTGACATATCTTTATCTTGTTTCCTTGTAACTATAATAAACTACTCTTTGATTTACGAATCAACTTAACCTTACTTCGTATCGCAGACAACTAAATTTTTTTTGCACTTCAACTGTCAATAATAAATAAAAGAGCCTACTTTGTTTTTAGCGTATTCTTTAATGCATTTTAATTTAAGTATTTAGCTTGGCACGATTTGCCAAAGGTCAAATTGAAAATCGTCAGGTTATTTTTGTCGTGGTATTGTGACCCTACACTTTTAAATCTGTCGTGCTGAGATCACAGAGTATATATCTCCTCTGTGCTGAGATGCTGCACGACAGTTAGTCGGACCCGTCGGGACATTGTGATTCCAGCTCAAGGGGTGAAAAAGGGGTAAATATGGTTTAAAGACTAATTATATCTATAAATAAATAATAAATAATAAAATAAGCATAATAAATGATTTTGGCTACCAATAATAAACATATGAAACATACCAACCACAATTTTATCATTTTGTGAAATTCAAACCCTAAGTGGGTTATAAAAATGATTATTTTACTATAGCCCGTCCCACTCTTAGATTGCAGTACATGGCTTCTGGCACGCGCTGTTGCCAAATCTCTAACACAGTACGAATTTCAGGAGATGCGTGTCTTTGTAATTTGGATCGAACAAGAAGCATTTTAAGAAATCATATCGTAATTTATAATATTTTATACTATTACACATATAAATTTGTAATAATGCCACTTTTATGTAAATTTAAAAAAAAAAACTACCTATTGTAGACAAAATTTTCTTATAGTTTTCTTTTCTGTTCTAAAAATCCCATATATATCACATTTTCATGGGCCCGATAAATGCCTAATTTTTGGACAAGTCATGTCCAAAATGATAAATAAAATACGGTAATGGAAATTCTCGGTCGAGTAAGTTATAGGAAAAATCCGAACAATTGGTTCGAAATGGGGAAGATTTTTTGAAAAACAGAAAAATCGCAACAACTCCCATAATATGAAAAATATCAGATCCGTTTTAACGTATGATAACTCGGATTACCTAATGCCGAAAAATGTTTTCTAAATACATTTTTGATACGACCAGCCATAACTGCATGGGTTCGAAAAAAATTTTCACAGGACAAAAAAATGTAACTGCCTTAGTAGACACCTTATCAAATCTGTTTAAATTGTTTGTAATGATATCATAATTATTTTCCAAAACTTTGTCTAAAACAATGTTTGATAAGATGCTTGGTGAGAAGGATAGAAAAATAATTCAAAATTTTGTACCATGATCGCTATTAAATTCCTTCGTATTTATTTCATACATTTTACATATTATGTTCAAGAATCGATTATAATATTTTTTGTTGACTAAGGAAGCCATGTATTTGAAATTGCTTGTAGGACAGAACTCCACTTATCTAAACACACGACCCTGTTTCCTCTTACGACGGCAGCGCGCGCTCTTGTACTAATAAGACACATATTTAACAGCTATTTCCACGGAAACTGTAGAAGCAATTGAGATGGAGCTGCTTTTAAAAACTAATTCAATTCATTGTGAACATTTTTCTCGCTTTCGTCCCCCATCTATCTTTAATAGAAAAAAAATTTTTCCGCGGGTCAACTTTTTGATGTGTCAGTTTGTGAGAAAATGCATTTCAATATATTAAAAAAATTATTTAAGTGAAACCTGTACAGTTTGTCTTAACATTTGTTCGGTGGCGTCCTAAGGCATTAATTTACTAATAAAAAATATCTGAATGAAATACACATGTAGGTTTTCTTTTTTTGATGTGAAACATATCGGAATACTTCAAAACAGTTCGCAGCGAATAAGTTATGTTTTTTAATTTTTTCGGACACTTAAAATATTGTTAAGTATTCAAAATAAGCATTGCCTGATGCGTATTTTGATTCCATACAATATGAAAAAAAGCTTGGTCCAAAAATTAAAATTTTAAATTTCGTTTGATTTTTGGCAACAACGCACGAAGAAACAAGGACAGTGCTAACGGCAATCGGCGTGTGTTTGAGAGAGAAAGAATGTGCCCATTTACTTCCACACTGCAATCTAAGAGTGGGATGCTCTATAGTACTTGGCAAGATTCTGGCCGTAAAAGGAGTTTGATTTAAAGAAAAAATGGGTATATCCGAATCTACGTGATCTAAGGGTTAGAAATTCAAAGTGAACAAGCATATAGAGTTTTGAATTGTATTTTTTCAACTTTCCAGATTTTGTCATTTAAGGGTGTGAACAGGAAGTAAGTTTTGTTTTATCATAAAAAGTTTATCTCCATAGCAAATAAAGCCTAATGTAAGAAACTTAGCATGGAATAAATCTTATATCCAAGCAAAATAAGAGCAAGAATAATGTAAAAATTATGATTTTATTGCATGTATTTAACCTTTATCATTTTATATATTTAATCGCAAAAGGGGTGAAAATACATCCTTTTTCTCTTTAATATTAAAGTACTATCTCTGAAGCTAATGAAGCGAGATGTAAGTTATATGGCATGATTTATAAATATGCAAAATCTGCCAACTCTTTTTTACATCTTTCTGAATTCCTACTTTTTAAAAGGTGAACTATTGTAAATATGGTTTGACATTAAAAAATATCATCTTATCAAATTAAACTTATTTAAGATACTGGAAATTATTAATAAACATACCTTATACTGCCTTACTCAAGATTCTCTTACTCAGTGTTTTCTGGAGTATCACCTCTTAAGGTGTAACAAGGTTTAATATTGTAAAAAAAAAGTTTGGAATCCGGGTCATTCCATTGTTACGGACGGGACAGTTAGACCTTAAAAATAATGTTGCACACTGTCTCAAAAATATTATTTAACTATTTTATCAATATCTGCAGTTAGTCACCCTTAGTACGTATTATACAACTTCCAATTATTGATGTACGAGATGATTATTAATTTTGATCCTTGAATTATACATCTTTTTGGTATTGTTACGGGCGGGACACAGTTTGGACAGGACGGCAAAGGTGAGTTTTTCACCGAATATTTTCTGTGAATTATGAAGTGATTTACATCCAGTTATTACAATACATGGTATAGTAGTAGTTAGTTCAAACATGCATAACCTCCTGAAATCAGAACTTAGTTTTAATAACCATCGATAAAATATTTAATTGAGAAAGTGACACGTTACGGACGGGACATTACGGATGGGACAAAAGTCTGAATGACAATAACACTCTTAATTTAGTACTTTGGCTTAATTATTTTTCTTAATGAACAGAACATTTTTTATCCAATTAATTTACTATTTAGTATCTAGATAACGAAAAGTTAAAAGTATACTATATACTGACATAAAAAATTAAGTTTTAAGCAACAGTTAAAATGTTTGTTAGTGAGTGCCCTGTTACGGACGGGACATGACCTGGGACAAAATATAATTTACAATACCACCTTACTGAACATAACAATTTGGTTTAAAAGTTACTCCTTAATGAACACAACAGCAAAAATTCTAACATTATCAGTCATTTCATTATCGTAAATATTTTTTTAAGTTCAGAAAAGCAGATTCTATATAATCGCAGGAATTATCTTTTCAAATTTGTAAAAAATCCTATCTCCAAGCTGTTTTAACTCAGGTTCTGGAAGTAAACCTAACACTTCTGAAAAGTTTCTTCCTCGTATCAGTTTTAAAAAGAATGTCCTGGCATGCATCGCGTACAACCTGCTCCATGTAGAAAATCTCAATGCTGCCATCATCTTCTACTCCGTGGCTCACCACTACATATTTATGTTTACCTACTCTGCCCTACTTGCTCAATGAGTAGGTACTGCCCTCCTTGAACATTGTTCTTGGTAAGCTTCTGCACAACACACACTCTTCATCTGTCTCTGAATCAGTGTACACTTTATGTTAATATGAAATTCTGTTCCTTGGCTTCAACTCTCAAAGTAAAGATTTTTGTACATTACATGCTTCTAAATTTGTTAATATTATTATAGAAATTCTCATATGAATGTTGGTTATTAGCACATGTTTAGGTAAATTTGCAATAATTTACAAAAAAAAAAAAGATTATATATTATAATAAATCTTAAAAAGGTTACAGACAGGACAAATCTTAAAAAAAGTGATTTATTAGTCCAGAAAATTAATAATCAACATTAAACTTTGAGGTTCTGTTAACATCTAGTTGTAGTATCAAGTCATGTATGATAAACAATTACTTGATTAATATTTTATGTGTATAATAAACTTTCTTACTTTTTTGTTACGGATGGGACACCATCAAATAGGTCTTCAAAAACACTAGCTGAAACCTCTGAAAAATAACTTTAAACCACAAACACCATACAGATGGAAGCCAAATGAACTGGTCTTTTCCCTCCAAAAAACAGCTGTTAAAGAAAAAACATATATAGCCAATGTTAAAGGAGCGCCAACTTGACTTGTTTATATCATAATACATGGTAATTATTAGGTACCCATTTTAAAATGAAAAGTTAAGTATGAAAAATTAAAAATAATCGAAAAATGTATACATTTCTGGTTAATTAAGGATATGTTGGGTAGTTATAGTCTTATAAAAACATTTTATGTTATGTTTTAGTTGTACACAATTTGGTCCTTTTTGGCATGGAATGGCCGATCCACTAATTCAATATTGGAAAGAAAAATTTAAACTTAATATAAATGTAAGTTTATTATAATTATTTAGGAGTTAACGTATACGGAAAAAGGAAAAAGGGGATTTATTTGGTTTTTGTTTGGTTAATGGATATAACCATATTTACCTAGTTCTTAATTTCTATATTGGCATTCATGTGGTAAAAGAGGAGAGTGTATAAAAATTGGGGATTTTATTTAAGTAATACCAAACAAACTAAGCATCAACTAATTTGTTGGAAAGTAAGTTTGATATCTGTACTCTTTATTTCAAATAAAGAGGTAACTGTATCAAATATCCTTAAATAATGGGAGGTTTTGTAATAAGGTGAAATTATTTATTATTTAAAGCATATCTTTAGCCATAGTAAATGAAAGTGTTAGTATAAACGATGGCATGAACTTAGTTAAAACGAAATAAATGCATGTTAACAATTTTTTTTTAAATCGCCTACCTTATGAAATGAAAAGCAGGTAGGTGTGGTTTCGTCAAGGTAAAATATATTCTTAAACACTGTAGAACAGAAGTTACAAAATCATATATTTAATCTCTACTAAAACTAAATACACCTACACATAACCACTTTAAAAATTATCATTATTAAATGGTTTTCTTATGAATAATATCTTTTAAGCACCTGAAAATTTATTGTGTTTATTTATTTAGTAGAATTGTTTGGAATTAATCAAATACTTTTCTTTCAATTGTAAGATATCAACAATACTCTGATATTGCATATGAAGGCATGAGGTTATTAACTGGTGTGTGTACTTAAGATGCTGAATTTTGTATTTGGAGTAATATATTTGTAAATAACAAATTTGATTAAATATTTCCATAGTTTGGTTTAAACATACCATAGTACATATCTTAATAAAAAGAAAATTGCCAGAGTATTGTAATTGTTGGGTTTTTATGAATGGCCATGTATTCATTGCCGATAACTGGGTAATCCAAGTTAGCCTCCAGTCCATCATGGATTCCTGCAGAATAAAACTTGGATGTTCCACATGTGTTTCACTGCCTGAAATGACACTCGCGCTGATGTAGCTTACCAGTGGTGACCGGTTGGTGAATTGAGACCAGTGCTTAGAAGTGACTATCTCTATTAATAGAAAGGGATCCTGGAAGTTTCTTCCCGTGGAAAATTTTAAATCCTGTTGCTTAAAATGTGGTAGTTTTACTTACATCATTCTCATAATATTAGCGTATTCAACTGTTAAATAGTTTAAAAGTTTGAATAAAGAATAGCGTAAGGGCGGCCAGAGTGCGGAAGCACGGAGGGAGAAGGAGAGAGTGGTCGGGTGTGCAGGACCACCGCGTGTACGAGGTGTCGGAGGCCGCCCGGCTGCACTTCGTCAAGTTCGAGACCAAGTACATCGAGAGCTGCCTGGACTTTGTGCAGGCCAACCTGGTCGCCAGCCGGGACAAGATGGTGGGGAAGAGCATCAAAGCGACAGGTGGGGGGGCGTACAAGTACACTCAGTTGTTGCAGGAGAAGCTGGGACTGTCGTGAGTTCGTAGTCACTTTATTATCTGTAAGCTAGTGTTGCCCTCGTGCTAGTGTTAAGATCACTCGCCTCGTGCCGAGGAACGCGATTCGGGCTCTTTTTCTGTTGGGGCCAAGCCCGTATTTTTCATTATATCCTCTCACAAGTGCATTTCACCTTTGCTCCATGTCATGGCGGGGCCTCTGTGGCAATCCGGTTTCCATTCCTGGAGAGGTTCGATCTGCACTTTCCACAAGTGGACATGGAAAACTTTGCAGTGAGCTTTTGTATACCCGTGCATTCTGTCGCCTTCTGTGGTGACCCTGATCTCAAAAGGACGTAAAGCCTTTGTTCATTCACAGCAGCAGTGCCCCATGATGCTTGCCGCTTGCGTTGAAACTGAGTGTGAACCTGCTGGGTATCTAGCTCGGATCCCTTGGAATGGAACCTTATACTCTGATTGGTCTGGCTACAATACCGAACCTGCCCCCTATGGTATGTGACAAGGAATGGCAGAAATACCTTAAGCTTAATGCAGAGGCATTGATAGTAACCAACACTATTGTAGATTGTGTTAGTGAATGAAAAAATACAAACTTTTTTTTTTTTTTTTTTTGTTGAGAAAATGCATTAAAAAGCAATCCTATCAACAAATAATGTGTTAATGTTATTCTCGCAAATTTTCGAATGTTTTGAAGTTTTTATTTTTGTGATTTGGATTAATATTTTAGTAAACTAACTTGCATTTAGGTATTATGAGAATTATATTTATTAATTTCCATTTCTCTGCAGTTTTGTATATTAACTCATATTTTGGTGTTATTTATGATTTATTGTAACTCAACACAAAATTTTGTCACTAATTATGACACATTCTTTAGAATATTATGTTTGTAATCATTGAAAAGAGCTTTTCAGAATTTAACATTCATACATACAATCATCATCATCATCATCATCATCCACCATCATCATCATCATCATCCATCATCATCCATCATCACCATCCATCATCATCATCATCCATCATCATCCATCATCATCCATCATTATCATCATCCATCATCATCATCTATCATACATCATCATCATCCATCATCATCATCAATCATCATCATCAATCATCATCATCAATCATCCATCATCATCCATCATCATCATCCATCATCATCCATCATCATCATCCATCAATCATCCATCAATCATCCATCAATCATCATCCATCATCAATCATCATCTATCATCATCATCATCCATCATCATCATCCACCATCTTCTTCTTTTTCATCCAGAACACTGAACTTGCATAGTAAATGATCTTTTTTTCATCTCAGTCCAGCCATATTGATTCCAATAGTCCATGACTTCCCGAAATTACTCCATACAAACACAGGAATAGTTTCTTACTGCAAGCTACGGCTATTTCCTTCCTTTGCTGTCATATTTTCATTTATAATGCCCTCAAATTAAATGAAATATGACAATTCTGGGTCATCTAAAGGTCTACTCAGAACATTAACCCTCTAGCATCTTCTGTCTTCACACAGATGTCATCCCCCCCCCCCCCCCCCCCCTTATTTTCCTTGTATTCCTTAACCATCCTCTTCTTAATTTTGCTTCTTTCTCATTCCCTTTGTTCACCTCTGTCTCATTATTCAGCCTTCTATTTTAATATCCATATCATCTTTTTAATTTCTCACTGTATGCCAGTTTGCAGGGTTGCCAGCGGTCTCTAAAATTCCATAAAAGTTCTTATTTTCAAGTAAGTCCCTAAATGGTCTCTAATTTGCTTTCATGTCCCAAAAAGTCCTTTTTTTTCTTCCAACTTTGTCAATAGTTAATGTTTTTTATTGACCACCTTTATTAAGTTTGTAATAACACATTTATAAAAGACGTGACATTATTTGCTGAAGAACAAACAATTATTTTGGATGGTTGCTGCATTTGGAATAGTGTAACATTCATTGCTTGCAGGCATTAAAATATAAGTAAAAAGTATACAATACATTGAAATTAAAGCAATAGTGTAATTATAAAGCATATGGTGAGGTAAGGATGGGTGAAGGGTAGGAGGCAGTCAGTACTGTCATACATTAATCAAATATTTATTCTAATATGTGTTTTTGTTATATATAATGCGATACATCCTTTACTTAAAATTTTCTTCAAGTATGGATCCACAGACAGGAAAAATTCGGAAAACCGAGAATTTTTTGGAAATGAAAAGGTGCCTTCAAAACCTGGAAAACATAGGGAAATTGACAAAATGTAAGTTATTAATTACCAAACTAGATTAATAAATTGTAATACAAGTGTGCTTAAAATCGGTCTTTTTTTTTTTTTTTTTTTAAATCACAAATTCGTGTGTTACCAAAAACCCATCTTTTCATCATTATTCAAAAGATAAACAATCAATGAATCAATTGTGTTTATTTAATGATATGAAGCACAAATATATGTTTGTCAGTCATTCACTCAGTCCTAATCATTAATGGATTTTTTCAAAGTTTGATCAAATAGAGTGGGTTTACATTACAAACTGATTGCATTGGCTGAGTAGCATTGATTGAAATGATAACAGTAGATACTGCATATACGGTTGTTCAACATGTTATGTATGGTTGAAATGTAATAAAGATTACAGGCTTTCCCGGTCATTCTTGAGTTGCTTGGCTAATGGGTCGTAGCTGCGTCGAAGGGGAACCTACTTTGGTAACTGCTATCCTGATGATTGGTTAAATCTTACGGCTACAACTCAGAAGCCAAGCAACTCCATGGTTGAAATGTGTTGTGATACATGTTTGTATATACATATACATATTTATGATATCTTGCAAGATTGATTGAAGAGGTAGGGATAAAATGTTTGGTTGGACAGGGAAAAAGAAGGAAAACTCAGGGAAATTGTCTAGAGTAAGAGTGTGGGAACCCTGCTCAAGGCTTGTGGGGTCTGCAGTGGAATGCGTCAGGCTGCAAATGCTTCCCACGACAGACTATGTTTGATTCCTGGTGGGAACAACGCTGAGTCTTGCAGAATGCTAGGGACAGTATGCAGGCATTAAGGTGCCTCCCATTTCACGAAATAAAAAAATATATACAGCACATACGTTTTGCATAATTAGCTGCCAAAGTTACATTTTTAACTTTTTTGGGTTGTACAAATAAGGAGAATTTAGTTTATTGCAGAACTGACAATTTTTCGGTTTAACTGCAATGTCACTGGCTACTTCAAAAAATGGTTTGAATTTTTTTCAGAAAATATTAATTAATTTTACCTGGCATTTCAAAATTCTCAAATTTGTTACGATTTTGACAGCCAAGAAACATGAAATGAGTTTTTGTGAGAGAAATGCAAACCATATCATGAAGTAGCCAGTGGCATTGCAGTTAAACCTAAAAAGTTTCAGTTCTGCAATAAATTAAATTCTCCTTATTTGTACAACCCAAAAACGTTAAAAATGTACCTTTGGCAGCTAATTATGCAAAAAGTATGCATTGTAAATATTTTTCATTTCGTGAAAGTTAAACAATTGAAAAAGTCAAAAAGTTGATCAGTGATTAATATAAATATAAAATCATGACATGAAATGGGATCCCCCCCTTTAAGAATTGTATCGCTGCAATACCTCACTAAAGAAGCGGTAGTACCGCTATATTACTCGCACCTTCATATACCGCTGTTTCTTGACCACGACCATTATGTTATTCTGCTCCAGTGTATGTTAACCTTTAAGCTTTTTACACAGAGGTCACAATTTACAGGTAGAAGTGGCTAGAAATCTAGTTTATTAACTCTTTTGGCATTTTTGATTAGTACGGTGTAGTGACACAATGTTTCATTAAATGTATCCTGTTATTAACTATGATGTTTGATTTTTGTATTTAAAACATAATAATGTAACAAACTAAAGTGTTTATTCCTAAGAAAATGATAAAATAAATTTGCCACAAGTAGCTATGAGGACTATCACAGTAAGTTTCAGTTTACTCGGAATGGGTGCCTTATTTTAAGAAACTTGGAAAATTATCTCAAATAATTCAGTTGCGACATTATTAATTATATGTTTTTAGTATTATTTCGTGAACAACGTATTTTATATTCAGTGGTTCACAAAGGTATTTCCAACAGAAAATACAACATATTAAGTTGTAAATAGAGATAGTTTGTGTCAGAAATACTAATGAATCCAAGCATTGCACGATTCTGTCAGTTCCAAAATTAATCTTAAACTGTTAATCTCAAAATATGAAACTTGTATTCTAAAATAAATATAATTGCATGCTCTGGCTTAGCGCAATGCTTGAAGAGCTGCTAAGTCTAAATTACTAAAATTTATTTGTATAATTAAATTAAACAGTGTTTTATTCAACATGTAAGAATAGAATAATCTTGTCAAGTTAAATAGTTATTTTAATCAGTTGGCAATGATTGGTATCAAAAAGATTTGATTCAACCAAGAAGTTAACAAATGACAAATTCATTAGAATTTAAAGACATGAATTTAATTTAACTTGGACATTAGGACAGTAGTGCATAATTACCTTAAGGAAACTGATACCTTTACTGGTACCTTTAACATTTTGATATGGAACAGAACTATTCAATGCTCCTGAAGAATAATGCATGTATCATCAGCTTCCAGCAGCAATTAGTACTCGTCACGAACCACAATCCTATTCCGGTTCCTGGGGTGGTTTCGACTGGTGACTCGACAAACTGGGTTCTAGGTTGGATTCAGCTGTAGATGGCTCTCGAGATGGTCATACAATGTCGCTTCCTTCCTTCCTTCCTTACTTCAGCCCATGTTGTGGCCTCGTTCTTAACTAATGTGCTGAATATCTTGATGTTGTAGTTATTCTTCTAAAACACCATTAATATTAATGTTCCAGGTATTGTATTGCATTTAGTTCACTTGTAGGATAGTAGTTATATCATCTCTTGATTTGAAATATACTATCAAAGTTATATTCTGGTCTTCTCACGAATCCATGCGGTGATTCAAATGTTCAATAATCTTATTACAATCCATGAAATATATTTCTTCATGAATTATCATGGAATTCTTCAGTAAAGTCTTATAGAACATTTATTAAATAATCATGTATTAATTAATCCTTAAATAAGTTTATCACAATTAATTATAATTGTCAAAATAAACTTCTGAACTACAGATGGTTTTTTAGAGAATGCTTTTGTTTTGGAACCTTTTTGTTGATTTCACATCAAACATAACCTATCACAAAATTGTTTCCTTACAGAAACTGTTTTCATTTAATTAAAAATTAATATATACAGTACATATAAATTTTACACCACCACTTCCTCTTCAATCATAGATTTAGAAAACCATATATTTAACTATCCAAAAACAAAAAAAATAAACCATTGAAAATAAACGTTTTACACAATTTTTCATATGTCGTAGAGAACACATGAATAGATGGGAAATGTTACCAATTTTTCATATGTCGTAGAGAACACATGAATAGATGGGAAATGTTACCAGTAAAATTGTTTTGAAAATTTAGCCTTATGTAACAACGGAATATTAAAAAAATATGTAACACTTGCGATTACAAAAAATTAGGTTTTTATAAACATGGGCGAGATAAAAAATCAGAGATAATTATCTGCAGTGATGATGAAAATGATGATGATGATACTAGGTGTTTATTTGTCGTTACTTTTAAGTTTGAACAAATTTTTACAGGATGTCCACATTTTTAAAGCCAGTAAAGATCTGGGCCAAGTCGGGACATTGGATTTGATCAGGAAAAGTCAGGGAATTTACTTGAAAGCATGGGAATTCCCCAGTGATAGTAATTTAATGGGAAGTTATGTTCCAGTCTGCCATCAAACAAAATGTGAAAGTGCGTAAAAATACTCACTATAAAATGGAGTGTGCATGGTTCTGTTTTAATTTTTCCAAATAAAGAAATCCAGAGAGAACTATGCCAGCTATGGGAATGGTGGTGGCTTTTTTTTTTTTTTCCGTTTATTTCTTTCAGGAAATTGAAAAATATGTGAAATTTTTAATAATATTTTTGTCAGGGAAATTTGAAACATTGGTCTGTAAGAATTCATGGATATCTTATTATAGATTTGTGTGAACACCCTGCCAAGTCAGAGAAGTAGAAATTGGTCAGGAAATTTAATTTAAAATCTTGTGAAGTCATGGAAATTTCTCATTGATAGTAATTTGAGGGGGAAATTTCATGCTCCGTCATGCCATCACCCAGACTGTGAACACAATTTCTTTTCCAGATGGTGTTTTTTGTGCATAGTCATACACGCTGTGAAATGGCTTATGCGAGGGTCTGTTTCGAACTAGCACTGCTATAGGGATGGTGAAGGCTCAGTTAGCTTTATTTCAGAAAGTTGCAAAATAGGTAAATAATTATAAAACAGTTTGGCCGGGAATGTGATGGGAAGTGTGGGTATAAGTGGTGGAGACTCCCTCGGCCACCGGTGGATGAGCAGCTGTGATCGTGCCGCAGGGTGGACAAGGAGGACGAGATGGACTGCCTGATCAAGGGCTGCAACTTCCTGCTGAAGAACATCTCGGACGAGGCGTTCGCGTACCAGCGGCACGGGGAGCCCGAGTACCTCTTCCAGTCGGCCGACCCCAACATCTTCCCCTACCTGCTGGTCAACATCGGCTCGGGCGTCAGCATCATGAAGGTCGGCTGCCCCGCATCACCTTGTCGCGTCGTCCTGGAATCACCCCAGGCAACCGCTGCCAGTTCCTTCTCTGATTTTCCTTCGTGTTTGTTGACGATATTAATAAAGGTGACCTGCTATTCACACCTTCATTTCCTTCTCTTATTGATCAGGGTAGGATGGTTCTGCAAACCTGGTGCTTTTCTTTCAGAAGTTAATTTCACATTTTAAGTACTGCATTGAAAACATGTTCTTACAATTCCTGTATTTATATATATATCTTTTTTTAATATTTTCGATTACTAATTCTGTGTGATGTGAAAAGTATTTATTTGTAAAATGTATTTATATTTTAAATATTGAAATACATCAGGAAATATACAACTAAAATCAATTCTTAAACTATGTATTACCATTGTTAAATTTTAATTAAAATTTCAACCAAAATTTGGCTGGTTGCATGAAACTTATTAAGTGTGAAGTAAAAAAAAAAAAAATTCAGTAATCTCAGACATGAAAGCAACAGCCTTAATTAAATTTAATGAATGGAACTAAATAATTATGTACGTATTGCACATTCTGATATGTTGGGACTTATTTAGAACTTGTCATTTACAATAGAACCCAGCTATTACAGTTTTCAAAGTGAAAAGAAATACAGATTTAACCATGGACAAACTTTTCAGAAAATCTCTTGTATTTTATTTTTTATTAATTTTTTAAATATTTATTTTACAGACAATTCTTTAAGAATTTATACTGTTACTGCTTTTCAATCTGTCCAGCTTAATGCATCTAAAAGTGTGTATGTATATGGATCTCTTACAAATTTAATATTTGGTGTCAATTACTAGCAGATCTGTTTATGCTTTGTACGTGTGCATAAAAGTTTTTTTTTAATTGCCAATTGATGGTGACTTTTTTTAGAGTTCAGAAGTAGTATGTAATAGGGGCTCCTGCACCAGGGTTCAGGGTGAGGTGCGAGGTGCCGAGCCACATCTCTGACGTCACGTCAATCTCTGACGTCACGACGGCCATCTTGGATGAGCGTAACGGGACACAGCGTAACGGGACAAGTAGTACCGTGACCATGACCTTGACCTCTGTGGCCATATTGGATCCGCCATCTTTAAATCGAGCGCCCCATTCATTATGATGAAATTTTCTTCTCTGTCGCCATATTTATTTTTTTCTGTTCCACTGGAGGCCGCCATATTGGATACAGTCGGCTTTGTTTCAGCTGTTTGTTCCTAGATAGCACCAGCATCGCTCTTGACTTTTTTCTGTTCCACTGGAGGCCGCCATCTTGGATACCGTCGACTTTGTTTCTGTTGTTTGTTCCTAGATAGCGCCAGCGGCGTTCATGTTTTTTTCTGTTCCGCTGCAGGCCGCCATCTTGGATACCGTCGACTTTGTTTCTGTCGTTTGTTCCTAGAGAGCGCCAGCGTCGCTCTGTCTCATCAAATAAGGTCGATGTTCCATTACCTACCATAGCTATTATGATCCTTATCAACATTTTAAATTTAATTTTTTATGAAAAATATATTGGAAACGCTGTGATTCGAACCATCGTAGCTCTGATCTCTAGGTTGGAAAACATACGCCTTTAACCGCTCGGCCATCGAGACATTTACCAGACTGAAAATTAAGTAAGGTATATATAAAAATAACATGCATATTTGGACTTGTAATTTTTTTAAATTGAAAGTAATAATAGCACCACCTGTTCGAGACAGAACCACCATCTTGTATTAAGATGTAACTATTGTAATTATCGTTATGGTCGCCATCTTGAAAATCATTATTTTTATGCTAGAGATGCGGGAAAAAGTTCAAATTTCATTAAATAAATTGACAATAAATATAATGATTGATTATATCGATTCCCGTCCTTGGTTCGAAACCGGTGAGGGCAAAAATAAAAAAAAAACATCAGATACTTCCTCCACAGAAGCCACCTACAGACTGATCTACCGTCACCAATACCAAGGTTTATATATCGTCAGCTGTTATGACGTCATGTCCGCCATCTTGTCTTGATACGCTGGAGACCACCATCTTGTTTTCGTCTGCTAGAGTGTGCTGATACCATGTTAGTATAATTATCTGGTCACCACACCTTTGACCTTGAACCTTGACCTTGAAATTTGACCTTGAACTCTGACCTTGACCTTGAAATTTGACCTTGACCTTGAAATTTGACTTTGTCCTTGAAATTAGACTTTGTCCTTGTCGACCATCATGGATCCGACATTTTATGTTCAGTACATGCTACCAGGAGCTACCACCTGCTGGAGTACACCATATTGTGTGTGTACTTGTATTATAGAGTACATTTCCATCTGGATAATTTTATTCTAACCCGCTACAGTGCAGTAATAATTTATTACCAAGGTGCCCCCGCAATCTTAAAATTTGAGCGCCATCTTGAAATCATGTAATAATGTAGCTAGAAAAGCGGGAAATAATCCAAAATTCATCAAAAAAATCACTCATTAACTTACATATTGATTCAATCCGCTCCAGTCCTTGGTTCGATACTCGATCGATGCAATAATGTTTAATTTTATGAAAAAAATAATAATTTCAATAAACCACGTTCAACATTCTTAAAGAGACTTTAAATCCTCTACTACCATCATCCTATCAGACATCAAGACCAACATCTTGAAATATTCGTAATAATTAACCTAGAAATTCAGGAAAAAGTTAAAAATTCATTAAATAAATTTGCAAACAATATACTGATTAATTAGGTCGACTAAGGTCCTTGACACGATCCTGGACGAAGCTAAAATAAATTTAATTTAAATACCAGAAAAGTGTAAGGTTCGAGAAATAAAACACCACAAAGTCTTTTACAAACATAATATTTATTACACAATTTCTATCCTACTACAGGATCACTTGCGAAAGCCAGCAATCTTATAAACATTTAGCCCTGCATAGACGTGCAATGACTACTTCTTAGCTCCAACAGCTCCAAATGCTCCAACTGCCTTTTCTTTCAACAGCTCCAATGATATTGGGCTACAATGCTACGAGTCTAAGAGACTACGAGGCTACAAGGCTACGAGTCTAAAAGGATCTAGCTGGTTCCGAGTTATACATGGCTGCGAGACTGCATGACTGAAAGACCGCATGGCTACGAAACTACATGTCTATGAAGCTACATGGATACATGTCTACTCGGCTCCAACACGCAATGTACACACAGTACACACAGGAAACTGAACATACTCACAGTACACACAGGAAACGGAACGTATACACACAGTACACACAGGAAACGGAACGTACACACAGTACACACAGGAAACGGAACGTACACACAGTACACACAGGAAACGGAATGATCACACATACAGTAGCGGAAACACACAGGCTTAGTTGGAAATCAGAATACAAGAAATAAAAACATTAAATTTTTACTTTCGATATTTAATTACTTCTCATCATTACACAAATACAAGTAAAAGAAGCCATTATTGTATGTAGCCCGCTTTCCTCAGTTCTTTGAGTATGAAGGATATTTCTTTGATGCACGAATAGTTTCCTGCACAAAGCGAGCCATGTAGAAGTCTTAGCCGGTCAACCAATATGTTTGGATCTTTCCATGATGTGTAATCAATCTCTTCTACCACCATCTTACTTGCTCGTTTATTATAAATACTTTTAATATCACAATCGTCCCAGTGATCATAATAAGCATTATCATATTTATTTATTATAACACGACTTTTCCATCGTTTCGGTCTCAGGACATCACCACATTCTTCGATCTTGTCAGCTCTAGGTGTTTCATCACAGTCTATGCCATTGTCAACAACCTCAGAGTCACTGTAACAATCACTGTAGAAGACATCCTTTTCACCCAGATTACCGTATGAATTCGCTATCGATGATGTTGAAGTGTCTTCATTGTCTTCATCTTTCCTTTTTAGGAGTCCATCATTTTTACAAGGAATGGAGGATCTACTGAATATAGGCTTGAATGTATTCTCACTTTTCACGGTGTTGATACTTCCATTAGTTTCAGTCTTCCCGAAGCCATTAGCATCCTTCAATTTATGTTCTTCCTCACGATCGGGTGAGCTAATACCATCACGCTCAGGACAAGGAAAATTATTGTCGTAATGCAGATCACTCTTCTTTAGTCTAGTGGATCCATAGGTGTCCTCTATGCCGTAAGTAGTCTTGACTTTACATGTTCTACCATTCCTTTTTAAGCTGTCAATTCGTGTTAACAACCTGCTTCAACGATTACAGCTTAACATGTTGCGTAGTGGGTTTCTAGCACAATCATTCTTCTCATAACGTCTAGCATTCCTTCATATGACAAAATCCTTGCCACAGTATCTACAGCGGCTTCCTTCCGATTCAGCTGCAGATAACAAACCATGATCTATGGTAGCTTCTGTGACTAATGTTAGATACAAACTGTCAGTTTTCTCCAATTGGAACCATTTCTTAAATAGAATTTTTTAAATATTTCATCAGCGAGAGTTAAGTTATCTAATGCAAAACAAATTGATGCAAGTAGTTCTGGCTGTCATCAACAGATGTCGCCACGTGTTGCTTGCAGGTAAATAATATCTATTTCATTAATGCGGGATGCGGAATGCTCACTATCGATCGCAAAGGAAGGTTGGCTTCGCTAGACTCCAAGGAGAAGGAAGTTATTCCTTCCTGTTAGTGCTTCTTAGATTTCTCAGAGATTATTATTATTCGACTTAGTAATTATTTTTTTTTTTAAATTTCCACCTGATAAAAATATTACAAGTGATGATTAAGTAGCAGAAGTTCACTAATTAAATGCAACCTTGAATAAAAATGACATGCCTCATTAAGTAAAAAAATCCTTCATGCAGAGATCAATTCCTCATCAGTAACCAGAAGCACTCGGAGAAAACCATCAGATGTCTAGTCAGGAATAATCAGAAGCACCCAGAGAAAACCATCAAAATATTGTCAAGAATAATCAGGAGCACACTGAGAAAACCACCATAATATTGTCAAGAATAATCGGAAGCACACGGAGAAAACCATCAAAATATTGACAATAATAATCAGGAGCACACGAAGAAAACCACCATAATATTGACAAGAATAATCGGAAGCACACGGAGAAAACAGCCACATGTTTTCTTTGATATCATAAAATTACAAAAAAAAAAAAAAAAAATAATAAAAAAAAAATTCAAAAAATGGTTCTGCCGTACTAGAACTCTACAAGCTTGCAGAATGTTTATACTATCATGGTATCAGTACACTCTAGCAGACGAAAACAAGATGGTGGTCTCCAGCGTATCAAGACAAGATGGCGGACATGACGTCATATCAGCTGACGATATATAAACCTTGGTATTGGTGACGGTAGATCAGTCTGTAGGTGGCTTATGTGGAGGAAGGATCTGATGTTTTTTTTTATTTTTGCCCTCACCGGTTTTGAACCAAGGACGGGAATCGATATAATCAATCATTATATTTATTGTCAATTTATTTAATGAATTTTGATCTTTTTCCCGCATCTCTAGCATAAAAATTACAGATTTTCAAGATGGCGACCATAACGATAATTACAACAGTTACATCTTAATACAAGATGGTGGTTCTGTCTCGAACAGGTGGTGCTATTGTTACTTTAAATTAAAAAAAAATTACAAGTCCAAATATGCATGTTATTTTTATATATACCTTACTTAATTTTCAGTCTGGTAAATGTCTCGATGGCCGAGCGGTTAAAGGCTTATGTTTTCAAACCTAGAGATCAGAGCTACGATGGTTCGAATCACAGCGTTTCCAATATATTTTTCATAAAAAATTAAATTTAAAATGTTGATAAGGATCATAATAGCTATGGTAGGTAATGGAACATCGACCTTATTTGATGAGACAGAGCGACACTGGCGCTCTCTAGGAACAAACGATAGAAACAAAGTCGACGGTATCCAAGATGGCGGCCTCCAGTGGAACAGAAAAAAATCAATATGGCGACAGAGACGAAAATTTCATCATAATGAGTGGGGCGCTCGATTTAAAGATGGCGTATCCAATATGGCCGCCGAGGTCAAGGTCATGGTCACGGTACTACTTGTCCCGTTACGCTGTGTCCCGTTACGCTCATCCAAGATGGCCGACGTGACGTCAGAGATGTGGCTCGGCACCTCGCACCTCACCCTGAACCCTGGCGCAGGAGCCCCTATTACATACTACTTTCAGAGTTCACCTAATCTCCTTCCAAAAGTTACTTCGTATTATTTTATATTTGATTTTGTACTTTGTCTTTTTAAATAATTATTAAATGTAGGTTATTAATGTAAAGTGTCTTCATTCCGGTTGTTGTTATCTTTTCTTCAAGGTGTGAGACTATTTATTCAATTTTAGCTGTCCAAAGTCACTGTCTTATCATTATCTGTTTGTGTTAATATTTGGACTCTGTAAACAAGCTGTTGTATTCAAGGCTTTGTGTTGACACAGTCATTAAATGTATCAGTGAGGCCAAATTTTCTCATTTTAAAACTGTAGAACCAAGCCCTGGTTTATTTTATCAGCTAATTGGTTTATTTTTATCAGATATACAGGATATAGTAATGTGATTCTTTTTCTTTAAATAAACGAAGAAACTTGAACTTTTATGATATTTTACTTGAATAAAAACTTTTATATGTAACAGTAACATCATATTGAACTTACACAATAAATGTAAATCTATTAGAACATGAATCAAGCCTCAATTGATAAGATCTGTCAGATCAATGATTTCCCTGTCTGTGCACTAGACAAACCAAATTGGACAAATTACATTTTGAGTTTTTGAGTAAACTGGATCCTTCAATGAAAATCTGATAAGTAGTTAAAAAAAATTTTGTCTTCCTTATAAGTTAATTGGTCACATGTTATTTGTACCATTATTATAGCACTATGCATTTTCACAATACAGTCTCTTTCCTGAGAAAGTTTTTAGTATTTTACATTTATAGGCATAGCTTCACTGCTGTAACTTCCCTGAATCCCAGTAAGTCATGGAAACAAGTAGAACTTGTGTTTAAAATGCTCTCGTGCACTTCTTTCTTTTTTTAACTTTACAAACAAAATATTTTTTTCAGCCAGATTCAATAAATTCATATTTTCTTCTCAAATTAATTTTACCAGAACAGTTAAACCTTGTCGATCCGGATTAACTGGGACCAAAGGTAATCCAGACAATCAATATAGTCCAGGTACTATGGGTAATAAGCAAAACAAAATCTTTAAATAAGCAGATTTACCATTTGTTACGATAAAAAACTAAGTTTTTTACTTAGACAAGACATTAAAAAATATATAAAAATAACTTTTTACATAATTTCTTAAAGAATTGGTTCACTTCTGTTTCCAACACATATGGCATTTGAATGAAGCACGGTCAAGCAAACGCTGTATCATTAATATTTCAGTTGGAGTGGTGTTGGGCAGACGATGTTTGTCGCTGTTGCGCTTTCGCAAACATTATACTATCATAATAACATCTGTACAGGAACTGTACATTGAATTTAACTAGAAAGTGAATATTTTGGTGTTGTGTAAGCAGCAGAGACATCATCATATAGTTATAGTTTATTTTTTTATTTTTGCAATTGTTGTCTAGCTTCAATCATGCCTCTCAGAAAACATTTTTTGAAACAATTTTGAATATAGTAATTTAATAAATCTTGTTCTTGTATTGCTTGAGCCAGTTTGTGTATGGTTACCAGTTAGTTAATTGAATCAAGTATGAGATGTTTAAGGTTTAACTGTATGATATAGAAACTGAAATATATTGGCGTGATGTGCAATTGATTTAAGTTTTCCAGAGATAAATGCATATATTTTAGACCATTTGTCTCAAATTTGCAGGTGGAGTCTGAAGATTCCTACGAGCGGATTGGTGGAACGGCTACTGGCGGTGGTACCTTTTGGGGCCTGGGTTCGTTACTGACAAAAGCTAAGGTAACACACAAATCTTAACTAAAAAAAAGTTTCAAAAAAAGGGGGGGGGGGGGGGGGGCGGAATTTTTATAATACTATTCACCTATTCAGTGATATTACATTTGAATAATTTTATATTTGAATAACAATAGCTATAGATTAATACTTATGTATACTTGCAAGTAAATAAAGTTTTTTTTATCAGTCATCACTGTATAAAACTAAAATAAGTGTTATCAAGTGTTAAACATATACTTACCACAGTATATTTGTTTTTAAAAATACAATTACATAGCTTATCATCTTATAAAACAATACCTGCTAAGAATATTAAAAATAATTTTCTCTCTCAACTCTGGAAATATTGGTCTTTTAAACCATGAGTCTGTGAGTTTAAATATTGGTCCTGTTGTCCCAAATAATCCTTAGATGCTCTATGAACATTGTCCATATTGCTGATTCTGAAAATTGATTATTAATGAGTTTAAAATTTGGTTTAAATTTTTCAAAGTATAAATGTACTTGCATGTATGTACGTAGTAGTGTATTATTTTATACTGTAATATTTAAAAACATTTTTGACTTGATAACGTCTTATTAATCGATGAACGCCGGCTGCACGCACGAAAGAGCATGACTCATTGTCACGTTCCGCCTGAGCCGAGCTTGCAAGAACCAGCCAACCACCGTGCGAGAAAATCTTCTATAATATCAAACGGGTTAAGGCGGGCTTTTTAAAAGCAGCAATTTAAAAAAAATTTGATTTGTTTGTCCAATTTCGTCATTTAAAATCAACAATTTAGTGACATTGATTTCATTTCAGTTTATTTCTATAGCCAATTGTTCATGATTATATTTAAACAAATTATTGAATTTAAATTTTGCAAAAACTGTAAATAATATTTGAAATTTAAAAAAGTATGAAATTTTTCATCAATGTTTTCTCATGACGTTATCACGTAAAATGATCGTCCGTAGACAGACTTGACAGTATTGTACAGTAATGTGACACGCACGCAACAAGGTGAGAGGATGAAGTACGTGCGTCCAGGGCTTCGACGAGCTGCTGGCGCTGGCGGAGAAGGGCGACCACCGCCACGTGGACATGCTGGTCCGGGACATCTACGGCGGCGACTACGAGATGCTGGGCCTGCCCGGCGACGTGATCGCCTCGTCCTTCGGCAAGGCCATGCTGTCCCGCAACGACCACAACTTGAACCAAGGTGGCGCTGGTGTTCTTATTGCTTCCTACTCTGGAACTGTTGTGGCTGTGGTGGCTCAGTGGTCAGATGACTTGACTCAGTTAGTCTGGCACCATTTTGACATATCATTTCATTTTCTTTTGGTATCATGTAAGAAAACTCAGAAATTAAGTTCTGTTTAAAATCTTTTATTAGAGCACGATTTTTAGTTTATCCATTTCAAATTATTTAAGTATTTTACATATCCTTTTTTGAATTAATTTGCATTTTTCTACAAATTATTAGGCGACTACGTACTTAGTTGGAAGAAAATCATTATCCAAAAATAATGACTTATATTTAGCATTTTCAAGCTTACTTAATGACTTCATAAGCAGTAATCATTAAACAAAGGAAATTAATGCCTTGTTCTTACAAAGAAAATGCTGGGTCTGTAAAATAATGGTGTTACAAGCAAGTAAATGTTACAAGCAGGAACCATGTAACAAGAGTTATAGTGTAATCTGTTTCACTTCCTGCAAAAGTTTTTTTAAAAACTATTAAACATGAAATCTAAACATTTATGAATTTCTACTTGCGAGTAATCATACCAAATCAGTTTGTTTTTGTTAACTAAAAGGGGGAAAAATAACTGTTCAGCTTATTTTTGTTGCATATGCATGAATAATAATGATTTTGCAAAAAAAAAAATTGTTAGTGTCATTATTGTAAAAGATGTATAATTATATTGTGTAGTTATAAACAAATAAAATTTGCATTTTAAATATCTTGAGTACATAGATAGACTTGCAACCAAAATTTTTTTAAGTATGTACCAGTATCAGTTAATTATAATTAAGGATATAAATAACACAATGAATCTGATGTTAAAATTAATTTTTAATTATGCTTAGCTCATATATTTTACCATTAACTACTGTATTGGTCCGAAGATAGGCCGACCCCTTCTACAGCCCACTCAAAATCAGGGAACAATTAATTTTAACAAACTAAAATGATTATCAGCAGCATATTACCACAGTAACACTTCAACTAAGTTAGTATTTATTGAACTGACAAAAATATGTGAGAAATCATATTTCCGTTTATCTTCACATTCATTTGTAGTGGTGCCAACATTTTACATGGCAATGGCTAAATTTTCTAAGTTCATAAAAATTGTGACGTAAAAACATTTACCGTTACGTTTAATTTTGACGTAAAAAACCCAAAATGATTTCATGTAAAACGTGTACGAATCAACCATAAAACAGCCAATATTGCAAATAGGTTTTATTGTTCTTGTTACTGTTGGTATGTAACGGTATTTGTTTATTCGTGTCGCAACTACAAGTTGCCAACGCTGGTGCCATTTTGTTTTTCCTGTGGTAGAAGAGTAAATAAATAAAGCATACTACGGTAAATAACCGTACTGCAAAATTGCTGTATTTACTAACTGTTTACTGTCAATACCACATTTTACAAGCAAATAAAATTACCGCAGCCTGTTAAATACAGTTCAAAAATAACCAGACAAGAGCTTTTAAAAGCTATGTGCTACAAGTGACCATATCTGTGTACTTAACTTAAAATATGATACAGTAGAATCTCATTATAGCGAGCACGGTAATAGCGAGAACACGGCTATAACGAGGTATTTTTGAGGAATTTACGGCGTGATCGCTTGAAGCGCGCTTTTATTTGTCTGCTTTTATCTCCACCCCTCTCGCTCGCCACTAGACATCTTGCCGTTGACGCCTGTCACATTCTTCAGCCTTGTAGTCACCACCTAAGTGCGTGGCTTTAAAAATAGAATCCCGTCCTTTCTTTCTTTTATCAAACTTCCGTTAGTTATCTGTGCCGTGTGTAGACAAAGTTTGAAATTGGAACAGAAAAAACGTAAGAAATTATTTTTTACAAATTAGAAATATGTATGTTTTTGTTTTTATAATCGCGTATTTTCAGGTTTTTTTTGGTTGTTATCTTAAAAGAGATAATATTAAAAAGCTGCTGTAATGAGATTTAATTGTTTCTTGGTTAACAAAAACTATTAATTATGAAATATTGTTAATTGTTTATATTCTATTTATTATTATTTATGCGACGTCATACTGTACGCACGCGTATTCAATACGACTGGATTCGTTGCTGCAACATAACATAGCATGTTATGTGGTATCAGAAGTAACAAGTAACGTAACGATAGTAAAGAGCACTAATTGTTATAGTAACGAATACATACGGGTACACATTTTTTCGTTACTTTTACACCTCTAGTAGGCACTACCGTATTTATTTCCGAATCGCTAGGGCAGTTTTCTTGGAACTTTTGTTTCTGTCAGTTGTTGGGGTATCTGTCCGGGAAAGGGGTGGTGATGGTTTGAGTTTAATCCCAAATTTATTTTCTAAAAAAGTTGACAGGTTTCATTAAATGAAAAAAGTATAGTTTTCCAGCGACTATTTCGTTTGAGGCGTACGCATTTCCCTCCTTGTTCTGTGGGCGTACGTGCGTTGCCGCAGCCGCACTCCTGCTTTTTTGTAAGGAATTAAATTGTCACCTGTTAGCAACATCCCGAACCAACATGGCCACCAGCAGACAGCCCGTGTCGACAATAGATAGCAGGACAATGCTGCGTCGGCCGCGGGCTGAGATGCTATACTTACGTGGCGTGGTAGGGTATTCTGGTGGTTTTGACGCAATCTGTGATCGCATCCGTACTTATGGGGTATCGTTTTAAAGAGAATTCACACATCTGCTCACAGAAATTAAGATTTCGTTAATATAACCTGTTATTTTCCAATTATACAGGTTTAAACACAATTTTTATGCTATTTTCGGTAAATTTTTATTTTTTGGGGGCCAAAATCTGTTCAATTCGGTTATAGCGAGGACACGGTTATAGCGAGGATCAAACCCGGAACCGTGACACCTCGCTATAACGGGACTCTAGTGTACGTTATTGGGGTTAAGTGTGTTTACTAAATTTCCAAGTTGGAAAAATTACTAATTTTACGTAAGTACGGCGTAATTTTAGATCAATGAATTGTATATATGATAACATTTTTATGCTATAAGTGATTCTTCTTGAAATGTATGTGTTTAATTATACTATTTTGGCTAGTGCCCCATTATAGGCCGACTCTAGATTTCAAGGTTGACAAAACTGGCAAAAAAGGTCGGCCTATTTTCGGACCAATACGGTATACTACTTGCTAAAATAATTACCTTTATTGAATTTTAAATGTTAGTGATCTCAGTAAAGTTTTGTCTGTGCTACATTATATTACATGACTTTAGCGTTTGCTCTTTGCAAATTACGGTGCTTTATGTTGTGTTGACTCAAAATTCTATTTTCATTCAATTTTATCTCAGCTGTTATTGATTTCACTGCTGTTACTGAACAACATTGGAGTCAGTGCACTTTGATATTTATTTTCTTTCGTGTATTGGTTATCTCTGTTAATACAGTAATCTGATTGATAGCATGTATGTACATAGCCTTGTGGACTTTAATGATTGTGTGGTTATCTTTCGTAAATAATAATAGTAGTAATAAATCCCACCCCCACTGCCTCCCAATATATTTGTGGCCAAAATGTTTTCGAAATGATTTTTATACTACGTTCTTTTACAACATGTGTATTGTTTCTTTGCCTGCCTTCTCCATTTTGTTGCTTGGATGCTATATTACCAGGAATTTTTGTAGTAGTTTACAAGCATGTGTTTTTTCATGAGAAGGCTGTGAAAGGTTCATTTTACTGCATGGCTGGTATGACATATTCGTCAAGTTTACTGTTCCTTGTGGTTGTTAATTATTATTCAAAGCTTCATTTATTTCATTTCATGATTAGTGCTTTGAATTGGTTCTGACAAACTTGGTATCTAAGGAGTAGCTTATACAAGTTATTTCTAAACTTTGATTCAAATAAAAATTGGCACACTTGCCAAATGGCTTGCCAAGGATGTAAACCCGGAACCTTGTGGTCTGAAGGTCGAATCTTTGACCTTGTGTCTGCCTTGGCTTTGATGGTTGCATGAGTGTTGGTAAGTGTACAAGACCTTTGACTGCCTTGATGTTAACGCAACTAGTCCTGCACACTTTGCACTGAGAGCAAGATGTGTTAAAAACTAAAAACTAAGTATTGTCAAAGTACGTGTGTACTTTTGTCTTGCCCGAAGTAAAGGATCTGAACATTGTTACTTATCGGCCATATATTGTGTGAGTCTTATCATTATCTGGTGTCTAGCAAACATGCAAGATACAATTTAAAGTGTTAGATAAGTACGTGCTTTATTTTACGGTATTGGAAAGCCTTGAGTACAGTGTTTTACTGTTGCACCATGACTAAGTGAAAATTATGTTTGAATTATGGTTCATCTGATATTTATTCAGTACTGATTATGACAGATATGGAAGTAATTGATGCTTACCGTGCATTTTGATTAATTATAATTTTGAACCTGGCCTAACATAAGCAAAACAAATTATGTTTCAGTATGCTTTTCTTAAGACCATATTAGCTTTATATTTCTCTTGTCATTACTATCAATTAATTAAAGGTAATCCCTGTAAATTGATCACAGTACCTTTTTTGCAGTTGTTGTTTAGTAGAAATTATTATTGTTATATATTTACTATACATCATTTGTGATTTGTAAATAGCCCGCTAATAATCATTTAGATGAATACTTGCATGTCTTTCTACTGCATATAGAGTAACACTTAGAAAAATGTCTGGTAACATATGTTGTAATCACATGAATACTAACTGCAAGAGTGTTGTCGTAATAATTTTAAGTAGGGGTGGACGGGAACCCCGAAATTCGGGATAAAAGTCGGGAAAAAAACCATTCCCGAACTTCGGGAAAATAATTTTTCTCTTCGGGATAATACCTCGGGAAAACAAATTTTTTTTAAATAGTAAAAACCGACGTCATACTAATTTTTATATTATAAAAATACGTTATGTATACATACGTCCCGTAGCAACTTCGTATACGTATTAAACAAACAAAGTACAAAGACATCACAAAAAATAAAATACATATTATAAACAATAACATAAATTCAACACTCATTCATAAACATAGTTTAAAATAAATCTCTGACTAAATAAAGAACTCAATGTTGAATATTATTTTTAAGTTTGGCGAATGTTAACATCTTTGCCGTATTTTTAGGTTATAATTTGTCTTGAAAATTAACAAGAGCAACAATAAGCAGTATTGCCAAACGCGTAATATTCGAAACACTAATAAACTGAAAGACGCCATCTTGGTTTCACATGTTTATGCCATTATAAATGTCTTAAATAAACATTAGAGAGTTTTACGTTTTAGTAGTTGGTCATTATGTAAGAATGAAAGTGAACAATTAAAAACAAGTGGTATTTTGAAAATACGCGTGACAATTATTATTTCCGGTAAATTACATTTAATAAAATTGGGTAGTTTATACACTTGTGTGAACGATGGAGCCTGGCATTCCAGGCAGTAGCAAAAGTGAACCAGATGTGTCTTCTGCACCTATTTGGAAGTTCTTTAAGAAATTACCAAATAACAAGTTGCAATGTACTTAAATTAACAAGTGAACATGTTGAAGAGTTGGTGTTTCTTCATGAAAATTTAAAGTAGAGTAGGACACAAAATGTTTGATTTATTACATTTTATGTTATTTATTATTTGTATTTGTGTGTCTTTCCTTTTTTGTGATTTGGACTATAAATATGGATGGTTTATTAAAAAAAAGACTTAAAAATACGCACATTTTAAAAGTAAATATAATTTTCTGTACATCAAGCTAAGAGACAATTTACTACTCTTTCTCCCGATCCCGATCCCGATCCCTAAAATCTGATGTATTTCCCGACCGAATCCCGTCCCGAAGTAAAAATGCTATTCCCGTCCACCTCTAATTTTAAGGATAACTTAATTACAAGGAAATAAAATAAACAACGACCTAGCCTTAAACACCTGTCAAACCGTGCCTTTCGGTTTGAAAATTTGGGATTTTAAGTTAAAATCACTCTTTAGTATCGGTTTGAAAAGTGTACATCTCATGCCTTTGTAAACAGGAATGTAGCTGTGGTGTATTTAACCCATAAAATTGGAAAGGCAGTATAAATTTTTGTAATAAAATTTATTTTTTGTTTCCAAATCTTTGCTTATTGCACATATGCTGCCTCATTCATCAATCTATTTTCCTATAATTAAGAAAAGTTTTTTGTTAAAATTTTGTTCTGAACATCAGTGGAAATTTGTTTTTAAAAATATTATTAAAGTTTGGGAATTAAGTAAAATTTCAATGAAATAGCTTAAAAATGTTTCCAGTAAATAATTTTTTTTTTGTATTTTATCTTTTAACACACAATATGATCCTTGAAATAAGGTATTAAAATTTAGTTAATATTTTTCTGTCCTTGAAACTTAACAGATTTGTTCTACCTATTTATTGAACAGAAAATTTTTATAAATCAGAATTTAACAACAGCATGGTTGCTACAGGACTAGAAAACCGGGAAAACCGGGAAATGTCAGGGAAATTAAAATGGTCAGGGAATTCCAGGAAATGTCAGGGAAAATTCTACGAATTCTGGAAATGTTAAAGTTGCTTATAATTCAAACAAAGCTTTGTTTTGATGCGCTCGTACCGCTACTGAACGACTCCGCTAAAAGGCTGCTGCTTAAGGCACACGGCAACTGCAACTTTTTTTTTTTACTTGGTCTACGATTGTTCGTTGCAATAGGCTGTTACAACCACCCACCATAACTTCTGGCCAATCCAGGCACTCGTTTGTTCACTAGCGAACCCGGTCTTCATTTGTTCGTGTTTTGATCCTTTTTAATTTGCCCTTGAGACTTTGTATTATGTTCCGTTCCATGCAGTGAACTACAGAATGGGCATGGCGTCATTTATCTTTTGAAGGCTATTTTCACGTGGAATAAGATGAGTACAAAGCTTATTACGTGAATTTAAAGGCGTTGTTTCAGGTGAAGTTAGTTTTTTATGCGATCATAAGAAAATAAAGTGCATTTTGATAAAGAAGCAATACCAATTCTCATTTTGAAAACTACCAAGCTGATACGAAAACACGTGGCTTTTGTGTGCGGTTATGTTTTTGCTTTTTTTCTAACTATTTTTTTTAATTACTTTTTTTTCAACCGTTATAATACGTGAGTTCTGTTGCGTGACACTTACATTGTGTATAAAAAAATATGCATAACTGAACATGTTTTCCCCCAAAATCGTTAGTTAACATTGTAAGAATGTAAGAGTAGGCTCTATTGCATGTTGTAATGCTGCTATTGTAATTCTCTAAGTAGGCCCGTTATATTGCTAGGTGTGAATTTGTAATAGTTTTTGTATTTGTGTAGTAATATTTTTTTTAAGAATTCATAAACAATTTTTTAACCTAACCTGAAAATATTAATATGTACTTCTTTTTTTTTGGCTTAGAGATGTCGAAGAAAACTATTTTTAAGGAGAATTGGCTCAAGGAGTCACAGTTTCAGCATATCTAACCCTCTGCTATAAACATAAATTCTGCGTACTGCACTTTGTGCTACAAAAGTATTCACAGCAATATGGGCCGAAGAGCTCTCACCAGCCATGTCGAAGGAAAAAAACACATTCCTTCGCAATTATGCCGTCAAAATAACACAATAAAAGAACCTTATTTTACCTCATGTTGAAATTTTTATATTACATTTAATCATATGCACGTTAATATTTATGGTATGTACTTCATAAGAAAGTCAGGGAATATTTCTCTTAAATTTCTGGAAAACAGGGAAAAGTCAGGGATTTCTAAGATTCTATTTCTGTAGCAACCATGAACAGTGTTTCTCTGTGTATTCAGAAACTATCTTGATATTTTTACTTAGAGCACAATTATTTTATATATTTACCATTATTCATACATTAATGATATACCCAACAATATCCTGCATCATACAATGACAATAGAATGTATTGAAATATGAAGTATTCTTCATATAAATATATATGTACGTGTTTGTGTGTATATATATATAATTTTAGTATGTGTGTGGTTCATGTTCATTAACTATGGCACAGGTTTTAATCATGTAAGTTAACTAAAACAGTGTCCATAAATAGTAGTTAATGATAATAGGTTATTATGTCCGAGTCTTAAAATGTATATTAATGCTCTTCTGAATATCATAGTTCATTCCATCATCAAAATTATATCATAAATATGAGGAAATTTTGCTGGATATGCTGCTTGATTGAAATATTCACAAGATGACATATTAGTCAGCCATACTTTTAAAAGTTCTAATAATTTTTCCAATAAGCTCACTTTCAAAAGCAATGTTTAGCTAGTAAACATCTACTTGGCAACTCGCACAGAAGCTATGTTTACGTTTTGCTGTGACTTACTGAAGTGTTTTCAGAATTTTCCCTTTTCTTCTGTTATTTTTCAGACAGCTCCAAGGATGAGCGACCAAAATTTCAAAAGGGTGTGCCACCGTTGGGTGATCAAAAATTCTATAAGTATTTTCAGAATTACTCTATGGAGTATATTTCCTAAAATGCCAATATCTATAATGTAAAATGTGGTCTAGTTGGGCGCCGTGAAAACTCTATAAAGTACTAGTGCTGTGATTGTGTATGTAGCACAACTACTAACCTCTACAGAATATTAACTAAAATATGTCTTGTTATGTTGATAGTGAAAATAAATTATTCTCAAGTTGTATGTACTGGTGTAGTTTGACTCAGTGTGAATACCAAACAATAAAATGTCGTATAATTCCTTAGCAGTATGTCTCCTTCTCTTTGGTGTAAGTATTCTGACCTTAAAATCAACAAATATAAGTAGTGTGTTTAAAAGCATTAACTCCTCTATGACTGCTGATCTCAGTGTAATAAAAACTAATTATTCTTTCAAGACAATCCAAGCTAAATATTTCTGTCTATCTGGTTTAACATACACATGATATGTAAGTATGGTTATCAATCGGAAAAATAAAATATAATGAAAATTTAACTTTTACTAGGGTCAAAATCATGGTTGTATGGGTGACAATACTCTTTTGCAACATATCCAACTGTAACATGAAAAGTGACAGAGTCAATGATTAGCAAGCAACATACAAATAACTTTGAGACAATTATTCATGTTTAAATAGGTTTTTCATTAAACAAAATTTCAATATCCGTTATACTTAAATGTCTTTCAGAACTAATTACGTTTTACGTAATTGTATCACTGAATAATAGTTTGGTTATCAGTCAATATTTTAAATATTATTGAAACACATTTTAACTGGCAAATTAGTCTTTTCTTTGTTTTTACTAGCTCAGTCTCTTTCGGTAGATCAAACTGTCTCAAGACTTCTGGACCTGGGGCTATTCTTTAAACATTCAAGACAATTAATGACTTTAACAGATTTTAACTTTGATATCGTACATATTACTGATCAATGTCAGTTAACCAGGTCCAGTATGTACAAGCTACAAGTCTTTACGTAGTTAAGTAGTATTAAGTTGTTTTTGCGAGTTTCAAATTAGGTCTTGATCGTAAACATCATAGTTTAAGATATCTTGCCATTAAAATAGGACAGGTAACTTCTCGCTGTTCTTGTTAATTCGGGGATGGGGCAAACAAACCTCGTCGCGTCGTTACAATACCAAGAGGCTGTGGAAAACCTCTCCGAACCCCTGTCTCTCCTCCGATGTTGCTGGTTAGATCTCACTCTCCTCCGATGTCGCTGGTTGGGTCTCCGTCTCGATGCACCTCCTCTCGTGCTGCTGGTACTCCAGCAGGACTGGCGTCGGTCACCTGGAGTCGTCTAGAAGGATGATGTCCTCCGGTACACCGTCTACGATGCCGTCTACCGCTGTCGAACTCCTTCCATCTCGAAGATTGATAGTCCTTTTCTTCTTAATTCGTCGTTGATCCAGTTCTATTTATGCTGTTAGTCAAAACTTATCGTCGTCGTCGATTCTTTAGTAGAGCTTCGAACATCGGTAACTACCTCTTCTTCATTGTGTAGTTCCGGTATTTATTATAAAATCATCAATTTCACGTAGATTCTAGCTATTCAGTCGTCGTACCAATGTTTTACGTGATATTCTTACATTCATTTATGACTAAATCACGGAGCTCTTTCTCTCTAATCCTTCTCCCATGATAGTAGAACAGAAACTCTAGTTCCAATTTGTTTCAAACAGTCAAAGCTTTCTCTATTGAACACTCTCCGAAATCACACTGGAAATACTAAATTCTTTAAATAAAATATATGCGCAGTCGAGCGTCCAATCACATATACTCTTTCCTCAGTAATGATCCAAAAACAATATTAAAAGGTGTAAGCTCATTTCCTATTCGTCGCCGTTTAACAAATGTTTGCAAAGACATTTCATAAAATTATTACTTAGATAAAACATGAAAATACTTAAAGAGTAAAACCAAATTGACCTGACCATAGAGATACAATACTGGTAAATATAATTCATAACAGGACTAAGACAAAGTCATAGAGGTAAGAAGTAAAATAATAAACATAAAATTCATTTCTATTGAGGGCTTCTCTAATACCTCTATAGAATAGTCCCCTTCAGAAATGTGACTAACGAACTATACTCTGATATAGGTCTTAGGACCATTTCTCATCATACAAACATCTCATCTATATTCTAATTATTTGCAGAAAATTTACATTTCATATTATTGACCTTATTTACATACTTACTTGCAAACATAGAGTATTGTCACCGATATATGTCTTCAAACGGACATATGTGTAACAGTGTATACTATTCTACAGGAGTGTAATATTTCCTCAACTGCGTTATATTATAGTGTCCTATTACTTGTTTCGTTTTAATGTCAGACAGTTCGTAACAGTTACTTCTAATAATCTTCGTGATCATATATGGTCCATCGAAGAGTAGAAATAGCTTCTTAGTAACGTACTTCCAAAATTGGCTTACTGGATTCGTTCTCTTGAGTACTAAATCTCCACAATTAAAACTCATCTTGCTGGAATCTTTCTGGTATTTTCTCCGAAGATCCGCCGTGGATGTCAACTTGGCTGCGACCAACTCTTCAGTTTCCTTCTGTATCTCGACTAATTCTTTATCTTCTGCGGCCAGAGCTTCATCGTGATGTCTCGGTAGTAACGATGACGGTATTATCAATGATCTTTTTCCTGTTAACGCTTCATATGGAGTAACACTGGTAGAACTGTGTACAGTATTATTCAAAATGCATTCAATGAACGTTAATTTACTCATCCAGTTCTGCTGTGTATCGTGGCAGAATGTCCGCAACATATTACCAAGTGTGCGCATTTGTCTCTCCACAGGATTACTCTGCGGGTGTCTCACCGAAGACGTGGTGGGTACGATTTGCAGTTTTCTGAGTCCTTCTTGCCAAACTTGACTCATGAATTGTGTGGCATGATCTGAAATAATTTTCTCCGGTCGACCCACTTCCGCGATAAACTGTTTAACTTTCTGGAATACTATCTTGCTGGTGGCATTGACTATGGGATACAACTTGGTGTATTTTGTAAATAAATCTACCATCACGAACACATATTTCACCCCGGCTGTTGATCTAGGTAATGGTCCCAATACATCCACTGATACCAACTGCAGTGGTCTCTCCGGAAGGATAGGTTTAAACTCACCTTCGAGATTTTGTTGGGCATGTTTCGCTTTCTGACACAAGTCGCACGATCGAGTAATGGCGGCGACTGACTTGTGCAGATTCGGAGAGTATAGCTGCCTAATCAATGACTGTGTCAGCTTCTTTGAACCAATATGCCCGCAATTCCTATGAACCTCCCAAATAATCGAGTTGATGTTTCGCTTCGGTATTACCGGCTTCCATGGCTCTTCAAATCTGGCTTTTCCCTTGCTATGATTGAACAATACTCCCTCCGACATGCAGTATCTCTCCTCTAACCTAGTTGGAACCTCTGAACCCTTCAATTTATCTATTATGACCTTGCAGAATTCATCTTCCTGTTGCAGTTGAGCTATCTGGTCAAAAACATTCTTGATTGTTGCGTTATCTTTAAGTTGTTGTGTCACAAGATTAGCTACCAAAAATTCCTTGGAGTTATTCCTCGGTGTCAATTCATCATTCAATACATCGGGTATTCGACTTAGGTAATCGGCGACTACATTCTCTTTCCCTTTAATGTGGCATATTTCCAAGTCAAACTCTTGCATCAGCAAGCACCATCGTGTCAGCCTGCTACCAAAAATTTTGCCTGCTTTTAGACACATCAGGGCTTGATGGTCAGTCATTAGCTTTATATGTTCTCCCAGAAGCAGGTCTCGAAACTTCTGCAGAGCCCATATTATTGCTAGTGTCTCTTTCTCCGTGACCGTGTAATTTCGCTCTGCTGAATTCAATGTTCTACTCGCCATCGCTACGGTACGTTCTACTCCCTCATCGTCCATTTGCGCGAGCTTCGCCCCTAAGGCATAATCAGATGCGTCTGTGTATAGTAGAAATTCCCGACCTAACATGGGATGATAGATGACTCGTTCTTCGAGAAAGACCTTCTTGAGTTCTTCAAAAGCTTCCCGCTGTTCTGCTTCCCATTTCCACAGCTTGTCCTTCTTGAGTAGATCAAACAATGGGACTGCGATCTTGGCTATCTTGTCGCTGTAATTTCGGTAAAACCCGATAACTCCCAGGAATGTACGTAGTTGTTTAACATTCTTTGGTGTAGGGAAGTTGGAAATACTGTTCAATTTTTCAGGATCGGTATGAATTCCGGTCGGTGTCAGAATATGCCCTAGAAATGGTAACTCTTGTCGGCAAAATACGGATTTTCGCAGTTTCACCGTCATTCCTGCGTCACGTAGTTTCGTTAGGACAATGCCGATATGCTCCAGGTGTTCTTCGAATGATGACGATGTAATCAAAATGTCGTCGACATATGCTCGCGCGAATCCTTTGCACTCAGATCCTAGCGTTTCGTCCAGACAACGAGTAAACTCAGCTACCGCATTACATAAGCCGAACGGCATGACTTGGAACACATACTGCGAGTTCTTGAATAGGAATGATGTGTACTGTCTAGATCTTTCTTCTAAGGGTATTTGCCAGTACCCTGCCGACAAATCAAGTGTGGTTAGAAACTTGACACCCTGATATAATCGCAGAATATCATTCGTTGGTCTCGGACTTTCCCGATCTCGAACAGTAATTTTGTTGATCTCCCTCGCGTCAAGGCATAAACGTACTGTTCCGTCTTTCTTTCGCACACAGAGTATCGCATTCGTGAATGGGCTAGGCGCTCGCTTTATTACATTCCATTCCAACATTAAGTCTAGATATTCTTCAGCCTCTTTCAAATATTTCGCCGGGATGGGATACGACTTTTTATGGAATGGTTCACCGGGTATGACCTGAATACTAGCTGTATATAATTTGTTTAACCCAGGTTTTTCGGAAAATATATTTTGAAAATTTCTTAAGACATGAAGAAGATTATTTCTACCGGTTTCATTTACCATGGTAATTCCCTTTACAACTTCTATTAAATCAGCTCCGGTCGCCATCAAATTTATGTCACTATTAATACACGAAGTTTCCTTATGAATGATTGCAATGCATTTTTCCGAAACTTCCCAATTTTCAGTAGTTTTCGTATTTTCTGTGTCATCCATAGCAGTTACCATCCAACCTGCAAAATTCAAAATTATTTTATGGCTAGTTAGAAAGTCTACACCGAAAATTACTGGTTTAGCCAATCCTTTTACGATTAATACATTAATGTACTTGGTGCTACCTAAACCTTCTACTTCCAATAAGGTCTGACGATTAATGATGGGACTAGCCCTTGATGTAACCCCTAGAATCTTTAAACTCGGTACTGGCATTCTCGGTAATGATATTCCGGTGCTCTCTATCATGGCTACGCAGTCTTCGCTGATGCAGGATATCTCTGCGCCGCTGTCTAATAGTACAGGCACTTTAACTCCGTTTAAAGTTAACGATATCTCCGGACATAGTGCTTGTTTCGCTTGAACTTCGGTTTCTGTGGGCTCGCTGAGTAAAAATTCACGCTCGTTTTCTTTGAACATAATGGTGTGTATGCTTCGACAATTATTCTTGTCATTTGCGTCGGGATCCAATTTTATACTAGCCCCGTCTAACTTACAATTAGGGACTGACGTGCGGAGCGGGTTTTCGCCATCCCTAATTAGTTTACCGCACTGTCCTTAAATCCTCTAATTTGCTCTTGTGACAAATTAGCAAATCCATTATTTGCATTCGGTGAAATCAAAAATGTGTTATTACCTCCTTGGTTTGTATCTGAGCGTCTGCTAGATTGCATGCGCGGCCATTCCGTGTTGCTTTGCTCGTGACTTGGCGCTATAGAATATGAATTTCTTTCTCCTTGTCGCGCGTCGTGAATGGTGGTGCTAAAGCTGTTCCCTTTTTCAGACGGTACAAACGTTTGTGCATTTATGCTGTACTGACCTCCGGAATGATTATTGTAATTTGCCGATCGTTCTTTCGTTGTTCGATTTTCGCCTGAATTCTCTCTGAAATTAACTGTCCCCTCCTGACGTTTATTCTCCCACTGTGATTCATTTTCGCGTCTGTCTTGTCGCTTCTCGTTTCTACGACGATAGTACTGTGGTTTATAAAATCCGTTACCATATCGCTGACCTCGATATCCATTGTGATACCAATTACTTCCGCAGTTTTCAACGTTCAGTGTGTGAATTTGAGGTTGTTTGTGTCCGCTGTTCTGCCCTTCATTTCGGTTACGCCAGTTATTGTATAACGGTGTCTGTTGGTTCGTGTTCTTGCGCTCGTTAGTTTCTTTGTGCGTTACCGTTTTATCGAGCTTAACGAGTCGTTCATACGTTAACAGTTGTTCCTTGAAATCTACAATATTACTGTATTGCCGTCCACTAAGTTGTAATTGATAATTGAGTGGTAATTGCGAAATTATCATGGCAATAAACTCTTCGTCTTCCATACGGCAATCAAGATAACGAGTTCTCTCGTACATATCGCTGATATGCGCCTCTAAATTTTGAAATTTACGATTTTCGAATTTTTCAGAATGCAACTGTATTCGCAAATTGCTTTGGATACGAGTATTCCAAAATTGGGATATGAAAGCTTTCTGAAACGATTCGTATGCGTGTACCGAATCTTTCGCCAACTCCCACCAATAATATGCCGTGTTTTTCAAGCAGTGGCTAACGCATTTCAATTTTTCTGCGTCTGTTAACTTAAATGTGTGGCAATATTCTCCAAACTGATTTAAGAATCTTCGAGGGTTTTCATTACTTTTCCCTGAATATGTTGGAACGTCATCCAACCATTTCTTAGAAGGGTGGTGTAGTGTAAGTACCGGATCTGCTGACATAATTGCAGTACTAATATTCGCGGGATTTCGCTCGGCTTCTATCGTTATCGATTTGTTTACCGGCGTGTCTTCCTTGTCGGTATTACATTCGCTAGTGTGGTGAGTCGTTAGTTGGGGCGAGAATGTTGCGATGTGTCTGGATTCTCTTTCTATTTCCCCTATTTTCGCCTCTACCATATCTAACCTTCCTGTTAGACGCTCGCTTAAGTGTACTACTTTATCGTCAGTGCGTTTACTGAATATTTCTACACCTTCAATACGAGTGTGTACACTGGAAAACTTCTGTTGCATCTCGTGCTGTGTTTCAGTTAAGTCATGCCTGATTTCTGCTGTTTCATCTGCAATCCTGCCTAAAGTGTTATTTAAGACTTGCACTAAATTGTCTAGTCTTTCGGCGTTTTCTCGCTCCTTTTGTTCCCTTTCTAACTTCTCCTCCTGTTCTATACGCTCCCGTTCTTGTTTCTCCCGTTCCCGTTCTAGTTTCTCCTCCTGTTCTTTACGCTCCCGTTCTTGTTTCTCCCGTTCCCGTTCTAGTTTCTCCTCCTGTTCTTTACGCTCCCGTTCTTGTTTCTCCCGTTCCCGTTCTAGTTTCTCCTCCTGTTCTTTACGCTCCCGTTCTAGTTTCTCCTCCTGTTCTTTACGCTCCCGTTCTAATTTCTCCTTATTCATGAACTGGAACAGTGCATCTAGGGTAACAGTTGGTGTCGGCGGCGAATGACCCAACTCCATTTCCTGCTGTGACTCCATACCAGTAGTCTCGATGTGCTGTTCTGGTACTACTTCTCTAGGTTCTCGTTCAGGACTAGAGTCAGAAGTGTCATTGCTACCTCTCAAAAAATATGACTTCCTACTTGTGTCTGTCATCTTGACAAAATAAAATTACTGTCTGTATTTTTCAAAGTGTCTTGAGTTGTTCAAAAAAAGATCATAAAATAGTCCCTAACGTTGGCTTACACGTTGTGCGCCAAAAATTCTGAAGTGTTTTCAGAATTTTCCCTTTTCTTCTGTTATTTTTCAGACAGCTCCAAGGATGAGCGACCAAAATTTCAAAAGGGTGTGCCACCGTTGGGTGATCAAAAATTCTATAAGTATTTTCAGAATTACTCTATGGAGTATATTTCCTAAAATGCCAATATCTATAATGTAAAATGTGGTCTAGTTGGGCGCCGTGAAAACTCTATAAAGTACTAGTGCTGTGATTGTGTATGTAGCACAACTACTAACCTCTACAGAATATTAACTAAAATATGTCTTGTTATGTTGATAGTGAAAATAAATTATTCTCAAGTTGTATGTACTGGTGTAGTTTGACTCAGTGTGAATACCAAACAATAAAATGTCGTATAATTCCTTAGCAGTATGTCTCCTTCTCTTTGGTGTAAGTATTCTGACCTTAAAATCAACAAATATAAGTAGTGTGTTTAAAAGCATTAACTCCTCTATGACTGCTGATCTCAGTGTAATAAAAACTAATTATTCTTTCAAGACAATCCAAGCTAAATATTTCTGTCTATCTGGTTTAACATACACATGATATGTAAGTATGGTTATCAATCGGAAAAATAAAATATAATGAAAATTTAACTTTTACTAGGGTCAAAATCATGGTTGTATGGGTGACAATACTCTTTTGCAACATATCCAACTGTAACATGAAAAGTGACAGAGTCAATGATTAGCAAGCAACATACAAATAACTTTGAGACAATTATTCATGTTTAAATAGGTTTTTCATTAAACAAAATTTCAATATCCGTTATACTTAAATGTCTTTCAGAACTAATTACGTTTTACGTAATTGTATCACTGAATAATAGTTTGGTTATCAGTCAATATTTTAAATATTATTGAAACACATTTTAACTGGCAAATTAGTCTTTTCTTTGTTTTTACTAGCTCAGTCTCTTTCGGTAGATCAAACTGTCTCAAGACTTCTGGACCTGGGGCTATTCTTTAAACATTCAAGACAATTAATGACTTTAACAGATTTTAACTTTGATATCGTACATATTACTGATCAATGTCAGTTAACCAGGTCCAGTATGTACAAGCTACAAGTCTTTACGTAGTTAAGTAGTATTAAGTTGTTTTTGCGAGTTTCAAATTAGGTCTTGATCGTAAACATCATAGTTTAAGATATCTTGCCATTAAAATAGGACAGGTAACTTCTCGCTGTTCTTGTTAATTCGGGGATGGGGCAAACAAACCTCGTCGCGTCGTTACAATACCAAGAGGCTGTGGAAAACCTCTCCGAACCCCTGTCTCTCCTCCGATGTTGCTGGTTAGATCTCACTCTCCTCCGATGTCGCTGGTTGGGTCTCCGTCTCGATGCACCTCCTCTCGTGCTGCTGGTACTCCAGCAGGACTGGCGTCGGTCACCTGGAGTCGTCTAGAAGGATGATGTCCTCCGGTACACCGTCTACGATGCCGTCTACCGCTGTCGAACTCCTTCCATCTCGAAGATTGATAGTCCTTTTCTTCTTAATTCGTCGTTGATCCAGTTCTATTTATGCTGTTAGTCAAAACTTATCGTCGTCGTCGATTCTTTAGTAGAGCTTCGAACATCGGTAACTACCTCTTCTTCATTGTGTAGTTCCGGTATTTATTATAAAATCATCAATTTCACGTAGATTCTAGCTATTCAGTCGTCGTACCAATGTTTTACGTGATATTCTTACATTCATTTATGACTAAATCACGGAGCTCTTTCTCTCTAATCCTTCTCCCATGATAGTAGAACAGAAACTCTAGTTCCAATTTGTTTCAAACAGTCAAAGCTTTCTCTATTGAACACTCTCCGAAATCACACTGGAAATACTAAATTCTTTAAATAAAATATATGCGCAGTCGAGCGTCCAATCACATATACTCTTTCCTCAGTAATGACCCAAAAACAATATTAAAAGGTGTAAGCTCATTTCCTATTCGTCGCCGTTTAACAAATGTTTGCAAAGACATTTCATAAAATTATTACTTAGATAAAACATGAAAATACTTAAAGAGTAAAACCAAATTGACCTGACCATAGAGATACAATACTGGTAAATATAATTCATAACAGGACTAAGACAAAGTCATAGAGGTAAGAAGTAAAATAATAAACATAAAATTCATTTCTATTGAGGGCTTCTCAAATACCTCTATATTACTATTCTGAAAGACATATAAAATTTAAATTTACAATACTATCCTTACTATCATTAAACGGTAATACATTATTTACAGTTATCGCTGGTCATGATTTCAGTTAACACAATTTAAACACAGTTTCAATGTGAATAGACTCAACTAAGCACAGATCTCTTAGTTCCAAAGATAAATAAATAGCAGCAAATAAAGTGTTTTACGTCGGCCGGGGCTACGCCCTCCCTAAGCCCGATGTGCCTCCCCCCACCACCACCCTCTATTCAAACCTCCCGCCCCGTGTGCAGGTGTGTGTGTGTGTGTGTTGGGCGCCCGGCAAGAGGGCGCTTAGAAGCAGTGCAGCGACCCCCTAAAGTGTTAAGTTTTAATGTGAATTGTAAACCCTTTTTCATTCATTTTTTTGCCCCAGTGTTTTGTTGCAGTTTACTCATGTATTTCTTTAATTTAAATATTACGTTACTTAAAAAAAACTACAGACGTTGCCCGGGCGGACCCGAATAGGCACGGACTTGGACGAGGGTAGGAATGTTTTTATATAAATTCTCAATAACTACGTAAATATTAATGTACTTTAAATTGCCAGTAGATTTTATATATTTTTTAATGTTGATCTATGATTTGCTTAACTTTCGCCGGGGCACGGAATCGCAGAATGTAATAACGGTAATTGTGTTGGCGCGGGGGCGCCATGTTAGTCGAGACGAGCCAGCTCTCGTGCAGTTCATCTTCATCTCCGACCGAGAGCAGACGCGCCAGCACCCCGGGGATCTCAACCGTTGTAAACCACCGATCAAGTAATTCTGCATCTTTAATTATTCTTAAACCTTATCGTCCGTCAATCCTCGGGGCAGCTCTCGGTCGGCGGACTGTATTAATAATTAATTATCTCATTCGAGTTTTTATACATTGTGTACTAAGCATACTTTATCGCATGGCCACGTGGGTGGACCATGCATTCACTTAAGTCGGTTCGTGCCTCAGGCTTTTTAACCGTTTAAAGTGTAACGTGCGTAGAGGGAGGCGTGTTCGTGGAATTAAATCTGGATATAAGTAAAACCTGAGTACTTTATTTAACCACGTGGTGAGTGAGCCTACTTAGCCTAGGAGTGTGGCGTGCCCGACGCCTAGAGCGGGCCAGGTCTGGATAGATAGGGTAGAAAGGGCTGGTAACTCGTCCCCACCTGGGCTACGTCACGCCCTGAGAGCGAGACTCAGCCGGGTCCACGTGCCCTTACACGTGGTGGCGCCCATTCATAACACCATAAAGTCACCGGGAACGTGCGCGCAGCCCTCATGTTATTAAGTTGACTGTCTTTCCACCTGGTGTAAAAATACAGAAATAAATAAAAATGTTTATTTTGTATGCCTTTTGTATGTCTGTAGTCTCATATTATTTCAACATGTTTGCAAACATACTTATCAGCAAGTCATAGCTAGGAGCCAGGAAATTAATGCATATTGCTATGAATATTTTTTTTCCTTAATTTACAATTTAAATGCTATATTTATTTGCTAATTTTCTACATAAAAGTTTTTTTTCTAAGATAAATTTGTTTAAAATTTTTGCATTTGTATAAAAATACTTTTTAAAATGCCATAAAACTGTTACACTTTTATTAATTATGATTTAATAGTTGCGTTAAAAATGTATAATTTTATGTTTAGACCAGTCTAACATACTTTCATAATCTGACTCACCTTTCCATTAAAAATTCTGTATTTAAGATATACTTGTATTTTCCAGATTATCTGGAACACATGCACATATATGTTTTTTGCTTAAGACTTATTGGCACATCAGTTAATGACACAAACACAACTTGCCCACCATCTTTGCAGCAGGTTGCTGTGTTGTGTGTTTGGTTTTGTGTGAGTGCCAGGTTAATACAGCTGCACTTAGGTGCTTGACTTTCCCCAGTCACCGTTCTCTACACTAGTTCTTGTGACTAGCATGCTTCTTGTTATTCCCATATCTCTGCTGAGTGGCCAAGTTATATTTGTATGAGTTATAAGTCCATCACAATAAATAAATCTAATTGATTTGTAAAGTACTACAAGTTTAACCTGTAACATAATGTTCGCTAGCATATCGCTCTACCAATTTTTAAGTAAAATAAGCATATGAATTTAGTTTTGTTGGGTTTAACCTAGAAAGTCAAGAACAATATGTTTTTGAAATAAGAAAAAACCTGTTATTTGTAAGTGTGTGTACACATGAATGTTTAGTTTTCAAATATTTATAATGCTAACATTTAGTTTTTATTAAACAGCATGAAAAGCTTTTTGGTGGTTAGTTGTTATCAGTGTTTCACCAGACCTTTAGGTAGGTTCTGTAGGGTATAGATGCTAAATTTTTCCAGCCCCTAGCCATATGCCCAAAGCCATTCTCTAGGCAAGAATTTTCGTAATGAAAACACTAATTACATAGATAATATACTACTTTACAAAATTTTTTGTGTCAATAAATTTCAAGTTACATGTAAGATTTTAAAATTAGAATTTTAAATTTTATAATTTAAAAATAGAAAAAAAATTTAAATACAATATAAATAAATTGTTTGTATACTGCAGCTACAGGTAGGTCTTTGTTCTTCTGTTTGTTAGGATATGGATTATAATTTTCTGGACCTACTTTTTTATTAATTACAAACTATGCAGTGCATGTTTTTAGTAGTTTTTTTTTTAGTTCTACAAAGTATTTAATTGTAAATTTCCAGTGAATAAATCATAAGTCCCTTCTTTTTTGTCTGTTTTTGGAAAGAATGGTTTTACAAAGCTAATGACTTGAACTGTTCAAAGTTGACCTGTACTGACCTGTAACCAAATGTTTGATGACCTAACTGAAGAACCACTGAATGTGCTATCCCATACCGTGATTGTGTCCAGACACATCAGGAAAATTGGCCTTTGGGGTTGGGTTACACTGTTGAGGATATTAGTTGTTTTTTTTTTTTTGCAGCCACATATTGTAATGTTAGACAACTTGTTATTTGGTAGAATAGTATTTGAATGTTTGTGTGTTTGTGCTGTGACAGGGGCGCAGTTCTCGGAGGCAGATATCGCGCGCAGTCTGCTGTTCACCATCAGCAACGATGTGGGGCAGATAGCCTGTCTGTACGCCATGATGCACAAGCTCAATAAGGTAGGCCTACTGCTTCATACTGATAACAGTAGTGTATACATACTTAAGTTAAGGCCTTATCACTGGATGTATGTGAAATTAATAATAGCTATTAATAATAAATAGATTTTAAATATTAATTCCTGTGGTAATTAATATCTCTGCTAAATTTGATTCTTGTAAAAATTATAGGATTTTTAAGTAAATTTTTGATTAGCCATGAATTTTTTCAGTTGGCTTGGTTTTGTTACATTTGTACATAATTTACAATTAAATTTAATGGCTCATTTATCAATAAACATAATTTTCATTCATGTAAGTGTATTATTTGGACATTCTTATTTTTAATATTTTGCATTCTCTATTTAAATCCACATTCTGATTATGCTATGAAAAGGGTGGATAACAAAAACAAAAAATAAATGGACAACACCTTGCAGATTAATGTTTTTTTCCGATAATTGATGATGCTTAGTTGACTGGCCATAACATACAAGTTAGTCTGCCACAATCCTTTGGTTGGGTTGAGAACACCTCACTAAGAGATGCGTAGGGAAAGCCAGACGAACAAGAGGCTCAATGGTATCTTATCTTGCAGTGCAGGGTATCGCATAATTGTCACACATTTTATACTAAAGTCAAGTTTGAAAAGTCTCGTCCTGTTGAGTATAAAGAACTTGACAGTCAAGTCGAGCTTAACTACTTGCTTGACGTGGCTGGAGTTTTCGAGTCTCAGCCCATTCCTAATTTTTATGTTGTTTCATGTTAGTTGGATTAACAAACTTAAAATTTTATTTGTTCCAGAAACTTCATTGCCAGGTTTTTTAAAATTTTCTTTCATTTTACACCTCTCTATTATGGTTTCATATTTTTTCTCTCTCTCGTTTTTATTTTTCTTTATTTGGGATCAATTAATTCTTCTTGGACTCCTGTGAAATCGGGATGAAAAAGTTTCACTGTTTTCAAATTTGTTTCCAAAAATATTCTATGTTCGTGAATAATTTGATAGTCTGTATAAAATTTGACTTGAGTGAAAAAACAGTGTTGGCAGAAGTGCACGTGTTGGCAGGTGTACTTCGGGGGCTACTTCCTGCGCAACCACCCCCTCAGCATGCACACGGTGACCTTCTCCATCAAGTACTGGAGCCGCGGGCAGGTGCAGGCGCTGTTCCTGAGGCACGAGGGCTACCTGGGGGCCATCGGAGCCTTCCTCAAGGGCGCGGAGGACGGTGCGTGGCAGCCTGCCGCCTGTCCGCCTCCACCGGCGCCGGCGTGCTGTCCCCGACCCTTGCATCCCCGAACATTCAACTCTTTCATTTGATCAAAGTAGAACCTCCCGTTTCATTTGTTAACACTTTCATGTCTGAAAGAAAACATGTGATAAGAATTGAAAACTTGTCATTATATCTGGAAGTAGTATCTGTGTCAATTTTATAATTCAGCGTGTCCACTCGAAAATCAAGGCATTTTTCTAGACACGGAAATGTCAGTAGGATTGGTTTACCATTGACGGCACAGTTATTTTGTTCGCCCGGGAGCAATCTCATTCCACCCGGAGGACGACGCATTCACTTGCATTGTAGTAAATCATATCTACGGATTGTCCGCACACGAGTCACCACAACGGTCCCGCATCTCGTGGTAACCCATTGTCCTTCACAACATCCCAATTATATAATGTTGTACAAGTGACTAACTCTTTAAGAAAAACTTAGTTACAATGGTGCCAGGTAATTGTATTTTTGAACAGTTAGTGCCACCAAATACTCAAATGTTTAATTTGTTCACATGCACCATTTTCAGCCTAGTGTAATTGGGTTTATACTAGGGATGGGATTTTCGAATCTTGGATTCGTCGAATATACCGAATCCTATGGATTCGAGGATTCGTAGGATCCGAGGTGGGATTCGAGGTGGGATTCGAGGTGGGTTTTTAAGAGTTTTAGGTAGTAATTGAAAATTGTAAAGCTGGGCGAAGTTTGAAAATTTCGAACCGAACCGAACCCTTACGTTTGGTTCGGTTCGAAACCTCTTAAAATATATTCGAAAAACCGAACGTGCGTTTAAAAAAAAAATACGTTTTTCTAATTTTCTAACCCCCATTTGAGACCATTCACAAAACAGCTCAACAAAATTCTATTACTTGTAATATTCCGACTTTTATCGCATAATCGTCGCCTCAACAGTTTCAAGCGCAGACAAAATAAAAATAAAATTATTAATCGTCGCATAACTCGCATAGCATCTTTTCATATGGGCGCGCTTTGTTTTTTGATTACTTTAGAGAATTTTGTATGCATTTGTCGTACTACGTAATATAAACTATCGTACAAATGCCAAAGGTATTGTATATTATACCTTTAGCTATAGTGCGTATACGAGAAGTGTTGTAAAATCACCAAACATTGCGTACCCCATACGTTAAACTAAAGCGCATGTACGAGAACTCTCGTATTTCGGCAAAACTAACGTGATCAAGTTAACACAAGACAAATGCGGTAGGAAATGATTACGTAAATTACGTATTTTAAATTACTGGGATGTATTTATTTTCTTTGGCCTTTTTGGTCATAACAGTCAGGTAGTGAAAATATTAATATAATCTTGTGTATTAAAAGTACTGGTCCAGTAAATGTTACAGTACGGTACTAAGTTGACTAGCGTAGTCGCGGCAGCCATCATTATTTCTCGTGTTTTCTTTTTTCCGACGCAAATTTCTATAACCACACTTTTTACGTTACGTTTACAATATTATTGTTCTTGAGGTGATTTGCGATGAGCAGGCTAACGTCGTTGAAGTTTTACAAATGGAGAAAAGATAATGACGACCCGGATGACCCAGAACCACCCCAAAAAAACCGTCTAAAGTTTCTTCTAACGAGCAGCATTCTTCCAACAAAACAGCAACTGCAGACAGCGGGTTTTGTAATGTAGATAGGTAACTTAATTCACATTCGCCTTTTTTTGATGTCCTATTAAAAAGTTTTACTTATTAAAAATGTTAGGTTATGTCTACCACAAAAATATGTTATGTGGCCTTATGCTGAATGTTCGTCATCTTTATAATATTTTTTTTTAAATGAAGGTTAGTGTACACTTAAAAAGGAATATAGTCTTTTTGAAATTTAGATGTAACTTCTTCACGAATTAAAAGTTGGTATATATATATAAGCTAAGCTATATAATGTTTTAATTTTACATATGGATGGAGAACCTTTCTTTCTCACCACTCAGTTAAAGACCAAAATGCCGGTCATCGGTTCATTTTAATTGAAAACAATTATTTCTGTATGAGGTTCGGTTCGGCTCGGTTCGAAACCAGAGAACTGAGGTTCGTCCAGCTCTAGAAAATTGTAGGTATACCTAAACTATATTATAAAGTTAATGGAAATGGCACAAACATAAGATAAACTACACTGCATTTTGTCAATTAGCATAACTACTCTATCATTTCCAACTTTCAATAATATAACATTGCAGAAAAAAACGTAACTTTTTTTAAATGGTGTCTGTTATACAAACGTATTTTATTGAAAACATAGGAAGGATTAATTTAACAGAGAATTAGACAGATGCAAACTTACGTGTGTGGTTTTTGAAGTTATTTGTCTCTATTTTATATCAGGTGTATACACTATGCACTTATTTTATAATTTTATAAATACACATGTGATTTTTTTTAATACATAGGCCTATGTAATTTTTTAAAATAAATGTGTGATTTTTTTAATAACATGTGGTGAAGTTTAGTGTGGGACTGGGATTCGAGATTCGATGACAAACACTGAGGATTCGAACAAGTAATTCAGATTCGACCAAAATGTGGATTCGTCCCATCCCTAGTTTATACAAAACAGAATTATTCAGTAGTGCGAATGTTTGTATTTGAGAGTGTGAAAATTACCCACTTCATTATTTTCCTGTTCCAAAATCAAACATTGACTTCCGAATACATGATTACAGTCTGGTACTGAGAGTTTTTTTATGTACAAGTTACAAAACTGTAATTTTTGAAGGCATGCACGAACATCCAAGACCAGCAGTGTGCTGTTTACTTTAACAGGTGCCCACAACTGGCTGCTAGGCATCATAACCGTGCATAGTTTGCTTGCTCACACTAGTTATGTTGTACTGTGTGTATACTTATTTGTCTAAACACAATTAGTAGGGCCACGATTATATGGTGAATCGCGAAATCGCAAAATTTTCCGCGAATTTATATGGAAAATGCGAAAAAAGTGATTTTTAAGAAAAAACGCTAAATAACACCGAAATTACACAGTACAAGTCTCTTATATTTTAATGTGAAAAGCTTGATAGTCAAGACTTGCCCGGGTCCTGGTTGATAAGCTGGAAGAATTTCCTGCCTTGCATTTATACGTGCTTCCTCTAATCAGCTTTAGGGCACCGTCTGGTCAGCGTGTGTTAGTGAAGCGGGATGATAAGAGCGACGCTCAATGGTAGTTCTAGCGCGGTAAAATATCTAAGTGCAAGGCTCTGAACTGGCGTGCAGTCATCTCGTTCCCGTCAGATAACTGAAATCTGAGCGGTGACCGTGACATATATGGCGGAAAAATAAAGATAAAGGTGTAATGCATTTCCCTCTGATACTTTCAAGAAATTTGTAACGCTTTTTCACACGTAAAACTTCGAAAACATGTCTTTTAGCCATTTTATCTCCTCTAAATCCTCTTGATCTGATATCAAAAGAACAGTTGGGCATTAACAGATTCTTAAATGCTTTTCGTAAACAGACTCCAGTCGGATATCTAGTGTAGTTTGGAAATCGCATAGGTTTTTCGTGGCTGTGCGCGGCACACGACTGTGGTTGCCATGCGTCACGCGCCGAAAATGTTGTCCGGCAGGAAGGGCGAGTATAGTTCATTTGCGGTAAAAATGAATACTTTTACGGCCCTGCAAAATTTTTCCATCAAAGAAATTTTGAAGTTTCAGTGATTTTCCAGGAGAAATAATGTTGTGTAACTAACAAACACATTGTATCAAAACAATTAACGGTAAATGGCTGTCGCGGGGGGCACTTAAAAATTTTTCATTTTACCAGAAATGGACTATACAAACCTGGCTTTCGTCACACGCAGTTTGGGGAAGGGGAGGAAGGATGTTTACAGTTTCACATGCCAAAGGACGGTGAGGGAGGAGGGGGATAGAGGCACGATGGTTTGTATGCCTGGGAGGGATGAACCTTGAAGTCTAGACAAGGGAAGGAGAGGGAAGCCGTATGACGTTATGCATCCGCCGCCTGTGCAGCCGCCAGCCTGTCTAGACGAGATTCCCGCGCTCCCACTTACGTTGCACAAGCTACTGCTGCCGTATTTTTAAGCAGAATGTCCGATTTTTTTTTCTCTTCTTATACGAACATTAGTACGATTATTATAAATCCACACAAAATATATGCTGTGTGTTAAGTAATGGCTTTTTATAAGTTTTTATTGTGAGTTTTACCATTTTTTCCCCAATTATTTGTTGTTTTGGTGCCAAAATATCAGATATTTTTGACGGTTCCTGAGAATGTATGGTAATTTTTAAGAGAAAATGTTTAACCAAAACATTAAAATGTTGATTACATGTGATTCTAAACAACACAATAGGCCCAACTGCTATTTTTTGTCACAATCGTGAAATATATTGTGTAAGTACGTACCATGAATAGCTTCAAAAACCCATATTTTTTTAAAAGACGAAATAACGACGAAATGTGTGGTTATAAATGACGAAATCAGGTTCAAAATAAAACCATATAATCTTGGCTCTAACAATTAGTATAGTTTGATAAATAAACAAATAAGTATTTCCAGCAAATGATCAATTTATTTAAAAATTTCTTTTTGGTATAAACATATAAATTTAAACCATATAGGAACTATTAAAAGGGGAAATAACACCATTCAATTAGTCATTAAGTAGTGATGCGTCCATTTTTCTCAAATCCCAATGTTGAATCAAAATCTCCAAGAGTGCCTCAAATCCACACCTAGAATCTAGGTCTCAATGGTCCAAAATGAAATAATGTACAAGAAATATTAAAAAAAAAAAACTAACTATCATGATCATCTAATGATTCCTCATAGCACTTGATATTTGTTGAAGGAGGTGGCTACATTTTAAATTGGTAATTCCGAACGTTTTTGTAGTATTTTAAAAGCAGCTAACGTATACTGACCAATTTATTTTATATCACAGTATTATATTTATACCTAACTTAACCATTTAATGAAATGATAATACCCTCTTACAGAATAATTGGAAAACATACAATGGAATTAAAAAGAAAACCTTAAGGTCTACCCTGTTCCCCCCTTCTTCCACAATCTGAAACAAGGCATTTCTTCAGAATTACTGATGGTTTTCATTTTGTAAAAACAGGTTTGGTAGGTATTCAGAATTTATCTAAAAAAAAAATATACATAATATCGTCTCTATAACTTTCATGAATTCAACCATGAAGCAATATACCAACTCTTTATCATTTGGCATAAACAGGGCAGAACCTACACAATTTGTACATTTCTAGATCTTGTAATAACAACTAAATCAAAAGGGACTGGGCTAACTGTATACATTAAACACAGTGTAACATGTCTTCACATAACATTAACAATTATTTCTTGGCCTAACCTATGAAATTTCTAAAACATTAAGTGTAAAAAAACAAGAATATGGGTTAATGTTAATACTGTATTATTTTTCACGTTTGTTGGACGTTTACCGGGAAACAAAGTTTTTCTCCACTTCAAAAACTAAATTGTTGTGTCACATCAAGTTTTGTAAGAAAGTTACCTAAAACCAGGTATAAATATAACATACCTAGCAGCTTATCCTGTAAACAAACCCTTTCTGCTTTTTCAATTAATAACCAAAGATATTAGTGTACAAGATGTATAATTTTGCTTGTATCATACAAACAGCAAAAAGATAAATGTATGTTTGTGGTGTTCATATATAAAATCAATGGGCATTTTAGTAGATAAAAATACTACGTTCAAGATATGTCGAAATACTTTGTTAGGTATTGAAATTTGTTTCCTATGTTAAAGATCTAAGTGGAGTCCCTAAATATGGCAACCTATACATCTATATTTGTTTCATGAACTAAGTTTTCTGATCAGTACATGATGTGTTGGTATTTTATTTACTTAATACATATACTTTAAAATAAGAACATTTTGATGAATGGTAATAGAATAAGTACAAAACTTAAGAGTTGACAGTGTTGAATTTTTGAATTTACTACATTTACTTCAACATTTTTGTTCAAATTTTTTTCCTTGAATCTTGAATCTTTCAAATTCAGTGGGAATCTAGGATTTGACTGGCCCATCCCTATTCATAAGATGTTTGTGTCATGTCATGATGTTTGAGGATTTCAAGCATTTAGTTTTACACCACTCTTTGTTTATCACTTTTTTCTGATCTCATAAAATATGTAGCTAGTTTTATAAGTAGGTACGTATTTGTTTTTGTATAATTTAAAAAACCTGTATGAGGTGTTTGGGGTAGGTTTCATTTTCTGTCGTCAATTAGTTCTTTGTAGTTATTTAAAATTTAAGTATTGATTTTAGATTATTAACTAAAAATAAGTCTTTAATAAAATAAATGAGTAACCATGTGCTGTGGTTTGTGCAGCCTAAATGTTTGTAAAAGGTGCGAGTGGTTGTTGTTGTTGTGGCGTGGACAGCAGACGCGGAGAAGTACTCGTGGCTGGAGAACTACGCGGGCAGCTCGGGGCTGAGCACGCACATCCCCACGCAGATGCCCAACGCCCAGAACGTGCCGGTGGACCAGCTGGAGATCGACCGGGGCGACACGGCGGTGACCTACTGCCCGCTGCTGGCCGACCCCTCCGCCTACGTGCCGGACACCGTCGACCTCACCCGCGACTGCGATGCCAGGTGAGGACCAAGTGGCAATTGTAGTGGAAGTCTCTGTTATTTCTCAATTTACAAGTCAAACTTGTGGTCCTTCGGACATGAGATGTTTTCATTTATCACCAGCACATGGTTAATATTAAACTTGTGTCTGTAATGTGATTGCTAAAGGGGATTGGTTCCAGCCAACTTGAATTTTTCAAATTTTTTTTCTATGTTTTTAATTTTAGGTTATCTATCCAAATTTTTGGAATGAAATGGCACAAGTTCACCTGTTTTGCATTGCTATAACCTAATACAATACTAACAGGTTCCAGTTCGTAACCTCTCTGAGGAAGGTACTGTTTATTTTACGCGTGCATTTCCAACTTTCGATAGAGCACGGATTACATTTCCGACAGCTTGGTTCTCTGCCCTGGCGAGCCGTGAAATGTAATTAGGAAGCTGTATTGCATTTTGAGGTTAAATATGTGGAATGTCGTGCATGGCTGGTACATTGAAAGGTCTTTAATATTAAAGTTCAGGACAATGCTTAATTCTGATTTTTTGCTGGATTGTCAAATGTCAATATGTATAGGGTTTACGGGGAATACCAAAGAAAAATCAGTATGCAGTTCATTGTTATTTAAAATAAGTTGTAAGCTGCTTTATAGATGGAAAAAATACAGCTGAGCGCTTGTTTTCTTCACAAGCTCATCACGGATAGGCACCCATGAAATGTGGACTGCAATCCGCTAGTAAACAGGAAACACGATACTGAAATGAAAACCGACTGCAGTAATACTCGGAGTGCCAGCAGCGGTGCTGGTGTGCTGCTCTCAGGGGGTACTGGCTGCAGTGCTTCGAGGAGACGGCCAACAAGTACGCGAGCCGGGCCATCCAGAGCCAGCCCCACAGCGAGTCGGCGGCCGAGCGCGCCCGCCAGTTCAAGGAGAAGTACGTGTCCCGCCTGCACTACCTCAAGAGCCAGCCATTGTGAGTGAGCCACCGAGATCAGTTCATGAATCTGTGTGAATTGTTTACCATTAGGTTTCACAATAATTGTAACTGTACAATGAAAAAATTAGGTACCTAACCTTCGTAAAAAAATTTCATTTTGAATTTTAAAAAAATTCTGGATTCTCACCTAGCAAACTGTCAGCAGGGTTTATTAATTTATTTGCTAAAATTTTGAAATATAAAGATATAAGATACACTACATAAATACATACACAGAGATGCCAACCTTGTGGAGTGCCTGTCAGTAGTGAGCAACATTTGGAATAATTAAGAGTGATGGTGGAGGGGGTGGTGGTTAGGGGCCCTCCCTCGGGAAAATTTTATTAAAGTAAGTGCAACATGGTGCTATTTAAACCATTTTCCTGGTAGAAATACCAATATTATTTTAAGAAACATTTTCTGAAAAATGAGACTGGGGAGTGTTGATACTGTATTTGAACAAATAATGTCTGCTAAAACAATCAAAACACGGCCTTAAATTAAAGGTAACTTGCAATTTAGAGAAAATAATCACTCAAAATACATATAAGAAAAACATTTAAAGAACTTAATATACTCTTACCTTAAATTAGATAAATGTGTACGCATGATCCGAGCTGAATTGTTAACATAAAACCAGTACTACTTATTTGTCTTGCAGCATATTTTTTGTTGCTTGTTTGGCGCTCATGAGGTCCTTCTTTAAAAAGTGTTTTTGGTAACATAGTTCAGAGCATGACACCATGTTTGTTTTTTCCACCAACAGTGCATTAAGAGTCTTTGTATTCAAGTTGCTTCGGAAGTTTGTATGGTTTTAGCGAACAATGCTGAATATGCGCTCAGTCGCAGCATTGCTGTGTGGTATAACAAGCACTGTAAGCATAACCTTAGGAAGTTCTTTGTACTTGTTACACCCTGATGCATCCTTTAATTTGGACATTTTTGCCCATGCTATATCCATTATTTCTGTCTGCAAAAGTCTTCATTTAGGGGATCTCCCTGGTAGAAAGAAAACTCAACTTCCAATCTATCTTTATCACAGCTAGAAAATACGTTTGGAAATAGTCAACAAAGAAAAGTACTGATGAAAATGAAACAGTTTTTCTTGTTGAAATATCCATAACTTGTGTGTTTCAAAACAGGGTCAGAAATGGGAAACTTGTCGAAAATATATGTGCATGCTGCAGAATAGAAATTTCTCGCACATTTATAAAACTTGTTAATGTCATCAGCAGACAAAGACCCAATTGTACTTGCCTGTTTCATGTACTGCCTTGTTGCAACACCAATCACAAGGTCATCATTATGTTTTTGAATTTTTCTGTTCACAACATTTATATCTGCAAGACATTTAAAACCACTTTCAGACTGATCAGGTTTGATAAACCTCACTAGTAAATCCATGAGCAAAGAATTTAGTAGTCTAGCAACTTTGTGTATGTATGGAGCTTCTTGCTGTAGCATTACATTGTATTTGATGAAAACTGGTAGGATGTTTTTCAAAAACAAAAGATACAGTTTTGAAGGGCCACTTTATATCACAGTTTTCACACCAACAAATCTACTGCCATGGTTTCCACTAGCATTGGCATCTTCCCCAACATGAAACATTATCTTCAGTGCTTCCCATTGCTCTAAAACCCTTTTTACCGATTCAGTGAGAGATAACCACCTAGTGCTAACATGCTTCAGTATCTTATGGCTTTTAAGTTCATGTCCACACATCTCTTGGCAAACTTTCAAATGCATTTTTCTTTTAGAGCTCTTTTCAAGATAAAAATATACATCTACCAAGAATGATTCAACGTTGAAAGCCAATTCCAATGTTTTTGTTGCTTTCTTTGATGCCAAATGAAGCAGATGACACACACAGCCCCGTATTGTCATTGCAGGATGCTGCTGCTTCAGAAATGCAAGAACACCCTTATTCTTACCAATCATGGTGTTGGCATTATCACATCCAAATGACACACAATTTTCCCACTTCAATGACATACTTTTCAACTCTTTGTCTAATATCTTAAATATTCCTTCCCCTGTGTTGTCAAAACACTCAACGAGTGAAAGCTGAAGTGTCATAACCTGTTCCTTTACTCCACAATAATATGTAACCACAAAAGGATACAAATTACAATCATTATTGTCATTGCTGCCGTCTGTTGCCAAAGAAAAGGGTGCGTTCTGAATCCTATTTACGATACCTGCGACCGTTTCATCAGACATGCTCTTCACACTTGCGGTGGTTTTTGTTCTCCCACACGAATATTTGTCTTCTATCTTTGAGTCAGGAAACATTGCTTTAAATAATGGTTTTGCATGATCAGCTGCTGATAACGGAAAATTGTGTTCAATGAGAAATCGTGTGAAATAACACTCTGCACGAATAACTCTCGTGTCTTCAGCAGATGTGTAAAAAGAGGTAAGTGGTTTACACTGACCTCTAAGGCTACCATTTTCTTCATGTTTTTTGGATGCGATATTACGCTTACAATCATCGCATCCACCATGTTTTACAGAAAAATCACACTTGCATGTCTCACAAAACACTTTGTTTGTAGACGTTTTTGAAGGTTGTAGGCATGAATATTCTTCCGTGTAAGATCTCCGATACTGCTGATTCGGTAGCCCGCTAGATTTCTTCGAACTTGAAGGCTCGCACATATTTTCAGTGATAGAACTTTTACGTTTCGACATTTTCTGTCATTATATCGCAAATAACACGCCAAATGTAGTGTAGCATACACATGGAATCAATTACACATAACCTAACCGACACACAGGAAAATAACAAAGCAAAACAAACGGCATAGATGTATTGTCATTATTGGACACTTGAAAATAAAATGTTACGAAACGTGAGTCTAGGGCATTTTGTTTCACAAGTGTGACATCACACATGCATATATCTATGGAACCATGAACACAACATACCGCATATTGCTGCGACGTGATGTAAACAATCCGAAAAACCATAAAATGCATTAAATCCGTAGTGTTAACCTACCATCCGTATTGCCGTAGTCAAGTAACGAAAATCGTAGAAACTACGGAAAATCTGTAGTACTTGGTATCTCTGCATACATCTCTAAATCTGGCCTCCTTAGTGATTTACTCAATATAAATACATACAACTAAAGATATTTACAAGTTCAGAAAGAAGGAATGTATTTAATATCATTCTTTAGATTTTGTGCTCGTCCCCCTCCCCAATCATTGATTTGACATTGACTTAAAATTCTGCAATGCAACATGACATTTAGAATTGGTGATTTCCACTATTTGTTCTCGCAGAAAAAGTTTGCGCATGACCTCTTTGCATCAGTCATTTGGCTGTCTAATTTTATGATGTAGAAACAGATGAAAGAACTACTTTGATAATCAGCTTGTTATATGGCATGATATGTAAAAAAACCCAATCCGATACAGGTTCCGATAATTAATGTTTTACCAATCCGATACCTGATAACCAATAAGCAATATTTTTTATTGTTTAAAAAAATATTTTATCTGTATCTATCAGTAAGTATTTAAAAAAAAAAAAACTAGTGTCAGAAAATTTCTTGTAACTAATGTGTTAAGCTTGAAGACCTATTGAGAATCCTATTTTCAACGATGTGATGTTTCCATTAAGAACTCTCTGAAAGGTCTCTAAATGAAAATTTTATTGGACCTCACAGGTCTGGTTAATAGCAACTGCAGACAAGAGTTTACCAATAATCATTTCCCACCATACATTACTGTTTACTGATAAACTGGACATGAATTGTACAGATAAAGCTAGGTAACAATTCAGTGGAACACTATGTTTAATACATACATATACAGTAGAACCCCTGTCATACACTTTTCAACGGAGGGCACAAAAATGGTGTATGATGCGGGAAAGTGTATGAAAAGGGAATGGCAATAGTAATTTTTTTTTTCAATCTAGCATACAAGCACAATGTCAGATTAAACTTAAATACATAATGTGTAAATAATTGCATTATATGAAAGATATGAATTCATAATTATATATACATATAATAAAACCACCAGAAATGTAAAATACAGTCCATAATCAAGTAAAGCTGACATGAGAAACAGTGGCCTTACAAAATGTTATGAAGTCCTTTCTTGGAGGGCAGGAAAAGTCACCAAGCCTAAATTAGAAATTAAAGAAATTAGGCTATTGTAAAAAGAAAATCAGAAATTTATGCTTGTTTGTTTCTTTTTACAAACAACTTTATGCAACAGAACAATTTTCAATAATATTTTTAACTTGAGAAACGTAAAATACAAAACACTCCGATCGTAAGAAAACAATAACAAACGGGTATATTCAGTTCAAAGATTAATGAATGCACAAAATATGAGATCCGTGCCTTGGTAAAGCGCGTGCACCATTTTCATAATCATTGCTAGTTTGCGCCACTAGTCTCGCTTGGTGCTGGCCATAGATGCTACTAGCGAAGTGCACAGTCTTCCTGATACTATCAATATCTATGGTGGGATAAAGTTATTTTCTTACGTTTGAAAATGTAAACAATGAACGTTTTTCAAAATAAAAGCATTAAAACGTAGTTTATCAAGAGGAATATAACAAAAAAATTTGTGAATTTTGGGCTTTTACGCTTCGTAAAAACGTATGAAACGGGAAATTAATGATTTTATAAGTGTATGTTCCGGGAAAGTAAACCATTGTAAACATAGTACTTTCGGCGGGACCAAAATTAATCGGCGTATGACACGGGAAAATGTATGAAACGGGAACGTATCATCGAGGTTCTACTGTATATATATATGTGTGTGTGTGTAGATATATATGACACACAGGGTAATTATAAAGTCCGTGAAACATTTCAAAAAATTGGTACAGTGAAATGGCCAAGAATTGTGTAACAAATTATATACCACGTGAAAGAAAAACTCTCAAAGTTTTTTTTTCACTAGTTATAAATGTTCTATGTGTCCACCTTGCGTCACACGACACACATCTAATCGATAGTCCAATTCTGCCCATACCCGACCCAGAATATCAGGAGTGATGGTAAGAGCAGCTGCCACGATGCGGTGTCTGAATTCGTCAAGGTTCTGTGGTAGAGGTGGAACATAAACACTATCCTTGATGTATCCCCACAAGAAAAAATCGCGAGGTGTCAAGTCCGGTGATCGTGGTGGCCACGGGAGTAGCACTTGTTCAGCGGCCGCCCCACGGCCCATCCAGCGATGTGGCAACGTCTCATTCAGATAATCTCGTACCACATTGTGGTAATGAGGTGGAGCACCATCTTGTTGGAAGATGAAGTCCCTGCTATCAGCTTCAAGTTGTGGCATAATCCACAATTGCAGCATTTTGAGGTAGGTGATACCAGTGACAGTTCTCTCAGCGAAGAAGAAGGGGCCATAAACTTTCTTGTTTGACATGGCGCGCGAATCTCGGACGTGTTCGAGAGTTGCATGTGGATTCTATGTCCCCCATATGCATGTGTTGTGTTGGTTGACTCTTCCTGAGAGATGAAAAGTGGCTTCGTTACTGAAGATTAATTTGCTTGCAAAGTCATTGTCTTCAAGACGGTTCTGCATGGCAATGCAGAACTGCAGTCGGAGCTATTTGTCATCGTGGCTGATGGCTGATGGCTTGCAGAAGCTGCAATTTGTACGGCTTCACTCTTAATCGCTTACGAAGAATTTTCCACACTGTTGGCTGAGGGATGTTCAATTCTGCAGGGGTGCAGGAAATGTACAGGGACCAATATTTCCCCAGAACACCATAATTTGATTCAAAATTTTCCCCTAAAACTGCGTAAATTTTCGTGTACGGTAATGGACAATTAAATTATGTTTAAAATTATGTACCGTCATTAAAATTTGAGTTTTGTTACATATTTTACACTTAATTTCATTATGAAAAATACATTAAAACATGCACTGTTTTCTTAAGTCAATCATCTCCGAGAAATGGCAGCCTTCCTCTCTCTTTGTGAAGTTTGTCAATCAACTTCGAAGTGTTGTACACCTTGAGACGAGATGCTGAAGAAAATCGTGTAAAATGGTACTTTCCACCATGGAAATGCCTGTCCAAAGATTCTTTTAACAGCTGTGAAGCCTTGTGAACTGGAGGTCCATTCCAAGAAATAAAGACTTCATGGAACAGAGTGTCAAAATGAATATTCCGATTATGGAGGTGGTTCCCAATAACTGATCCTACTGATTCACAAACTGCTTCACTACATATTTTCATACAGTTCTCAAGCAGATTAATTATTTCAGGAATGTGAGCAAACACATCAGGGTTAGTAAATGCTTCTTTTATTACTGTGTTGTCCTGAACGATTAATTTTGGTTTCTGATTTTCTTCTAAAGAATCGACGTTTTTGAAAAATGGTGTGTTTAAAAGGTTGTTTCTCAAACTATTAAGTTGAGAAAAAAGACCCTCACTGTCTAGCTTGCATCCTCTGTTTTCATTGACCCATGCAACAAGAGTTTCTAGAGATTCCTTAGTTGTAGGCACAGCTGATGTATCTGGAGGGCATGTCAAGTATTTGCTGCTAAAACATTTCCTCATATTTTCTACTGTTGGTGGTTCAGTAATTCTAAGTGCAAGTTTTTCAAGAAGTGTTACACAAAAAGTTGCTAATTTTGTTCTGGAAAGTTTGAAACTTTCTTCATCTGATGCTTCGTCCTCCTGATACGAAGTCTGGGAACGGCTTGATCTAAGACAGTCTGGATTAACCAACAGACAGTCTTGATATACATGGCATTTTAAAGAGTCAATTTCCTTTACAAGAGATGGAAAGTTTTTCGCAGTTATGCACCCTTGTTTCAGTTCCATTACCATGTCATTAAGTGTGTTTATCATGCAATTGTAATAATCAAAGATTGTCCAAATGCAAGTGTTTACATTCTGAGAGGTACAGCTGAATTCTGTTACAAGCTCCAATATATCAATAGTCCCAAGCAGTTGATATATAAAACTAGGACTGGAAAAATTATTCAGTTCCAATGAGTAATCCTTGGCTTGAGTATTGTTGCCTTTCTTGATGCATTCAGTGCGCTTCTTTTGTAAGTCTATAAAAAACAACTTGAAGTCTTTTTGGAATGTTTGATAAACTCTTAATTCACTCTGAACAAAACGAGTTTTCTGGAATGATTTTGGATTCAAAACAGCCACTTGTAATTTATCTGCTAAAGCAATTATTTCTTCATAGCCAATACCCCAATTGTAGTGTTTCATTAAATGACCTACAGTTTGAGCTTGATTGTTGAGCCATGATAATGACTGAACTTTACGAACATCATTTAAAACACACTCTAGCCTATGGGCTAAGTCCCACATAGGAAGAAAGAAGTCATGATGGGCATCTTTACAAAGGCTTACTAATTTTTTGTCCACACCAAGATCGAAATATTGGCCATCAAATGCCATTCCATTAAGTTGTTCACTCAACTTAATTTTAAAGTTTTCAAGGGCACACTGCAGTTTTTCAACTAGAACAACACCTTGTTGTGAGGTACCACATGGTGAGATATCAATCACGATGCATGTCTGAACACCCTCTACAAGTGTAACCAAACATGTTATCTGGTATGTTCGGTGTAGTTTGGTGATTTTGTCCGCTGTAACTGTCACAAGGGGAAGATGATTTGTCACTGGATTTTTTGTACTTAAAAAGTCACATATTTTTGCATTCATAGTAAAGAATATATTTTTCCTGTATTCCCTGAAAAATTCGGTGGAATGATTAAGTTCACCAACATCAGCATCATTCAGAACATTTAAACTCAATAAACGTTCAAAAAACTTGCCACCCTTTCCTTCTTTGATTGCACTGTAAGCACTCCTGGCAACCCTAAGTCCCACCTTTTCGTGTTCTTTGTTCACCTTCACATTCATTTTTTCTGTTGTTTCAGAAAACTTTACACACCACTTATGTGCATTTGATTCTAAATGATCAATGATGTGGGTCTTCATATTTCGAAACTCAGTACTCTGAGTTGGTTGCATCAACTGTTTTTCACTTGGAAGAGTAAAAATACCAAAACTGCTGGTTTTTAGAATAGTAACTTCCTTTCTTAGGAATACATTTATAATGTTCTACACATGGAGAACATTGAATTGTTGTTGTACCGCCGACTAAACAAGGCATAATTTGACAAATTTCTGGAACTGTTTTGCAAACTCTAAGTAACTTAATTTTTGTTTCAAATGCTTCATTATTGAGTGTTAACGTTGGAATGACTCGGGCCTTCGTCACAGATTTATTTGGTTTCAATAATACATCAACTTTGTTAGTAAGGCTAGACAATGTTTGGAAAATAGTCGCTAACTGCTTGTTGATCTCGGCAGAGTTTTTTCGTCAACAGCATCGTCATCTTGTGTGCGAGACGAAACTGGTGATTCCCGACTCAGTGTTTCCTCAATTTGAATGACAGACGAGTCTTCTAATTTTCTTACTTTGTTTGAAGGTTCACAGCTACTATTACAGGGGAAATCATTTTCAGTCACATTAATGGTACAAAGTTCTACAGCATCGCCGGTTTTGTTTGTTACAAATGTGGAAATAGGCCTACTACTTTGGTCTTTAGTTTTAGGTTTTTCATTGGGATGTTTACTATAAACGTGCTTTGTGAGCTTATCGCGTCTCCCTCGCCAGTCACAAAATGCACAGTTTACGTCTTGTTTACTTTTGAAAGTATACATTGTTTTCCTTGAAGAAATTCACAACATAGGCCTACATTAAGAATCGGGTCGCGGCAAACAACACACAGTGTAGGCCTAATCACAGAGCGAGTAATATACTGCAAAATATCTCCAGATTTTTCAAATTACTTCGAAAAAACAACAAAACAACTGATTTTACCGTAATGATACGCCAGATACGTCTTTATCTCGAAAAATCGTTGGACAGTTGTTACTTGTTACGGAAATATTATCGATCTCTAAAGCGAATGTCGAGAATATTGAATCGAAATCTCTTGCTTGCATCGTAGCGTCACCGCTCTCTTTTCTCGCACATGTACTAAAGACGCAAGCTGCTAGTTTTTTTTGACCATTCATTACTAGGTAGCTAAAACTGTTTATATATCGGTCACAGAGAAAAGTATTTAAGATTTTACGAAATTTTAATCTCAGAATAAATCCCGGGTGAAATGTATTCTACCGTTGCATTTCACACAGGCAACGATTGTGTGTAGTAACTTTTTTTTATCTACGTGTGTGACAATCAACCAGACGAAACCGAGCGATGTACACGTAATAAAAATAAATAAAAATACAACCTCGGATATATTAATTATTAAACAAGTCAGTGGTAACAAAGATTACCAGACAAACTAATAAGAAGCAAACTAAACACACGCAATACGCTGTTCTATCAAGCGGTAAAATAAACGGTAGGTTATGTACGTTTGTTTATAAGACCAGGTTGGAATCGAGGGACCTAAAGTTTATGTAGTCATGAAAGTGTAATGATTAGATATATTTATTATATGGTAAAACTATGACTGTACTGACGGGTAGTGTGTGATAACACGACCTGAGTGTTCAGCAATAATTTTGCATGTAATGTAAACATGTTCCAGTGTTTTTTCTCAACAAATATTTCCCCCAAGGTGCCCTGATTTCCCCCGAACATTGTTCGCGCGATCGGACATATTCTGCACCCCTGCAATTCTGCACTAGCCCGATAAGTTAACTTCTTGGGACTCCGCACCATCACGTCCCGTACACAATCCACTGTCTGTTGTGACACGCCTGGTCGACCCGACCGTTTTGCGTCGCACAAACAGCCGTCTTCCTCGGATTTCTTGTACCACTATATGGTGCTATTGTAAACTGGTGGTGTTTTGTTAAACTTGCCACGGAAAGCTCTTTGGACACTCACTACCGATTCGCTACAGGCGTATTCAAGCACACAAAAGGCTTTCTTTGCCTGGTTCGCAGCCATTTTCAGCAACTACATGCACTAGCGCCCCTGTAGGTTGTTTTTTAAAATAGCTTTTTGCGCTACATTAAAAAAAAACTTTGAGAGTTGTTCTTTCACGCGGTATATAATTTGTTACGTTATTCTTTTCCATTTTGCTGTACCGATTTTATGAAATGTTTCACAGACTTTATAATTACCCTGTAGATATGAGTATATTTTGTGTTGCAGTGCTTACGGACACCTGACAGTTCGCACACTTCTGGATACCATCGAGCACTGCCTGAAGGAGTTTGACTTCCCAGATGTTTATCTCGAGGTGAGTGTTGCCAGAGCTATATCATTAATAGTGTTCATAGAACAAAGTGGAGCAATGGTGAGTTACGTGTAAGTGTGGGATTCCTCTTCACTCGCCCCTCACTGTTTGAGATGACTCAGAAGCATTGCTTTACTTCACTCAAGTGTGATTGCTGATGTGGGCGGAGAGTGTCCTCTTTCAGATGGTCGCACCGCTTGCCATTTGCATTTAGGGTGGCTGTGTGTCTCATAAATGCAGAGCAGTCATGTTATGTGCCAAATACCGTATGTGATTATTTTTATCAAAACTGCTAAAACTGAAAGTGAGGGTCGCAGTATAATTGCAAAACCTTCATTTTTGCTTCTGGAAGAATGTTTTGAAACTGCGAGGCGCGGCAAGGCAACTGTGTCGAGGTCACGGCCGGCACCAGCAATGCGGCCAAAACGTGAAGTATCAGCGCTACTAGTCAGCGCTTGGATCAGTATTATAAGTGATTGTCGTTTGTTTGGTCACTTGTGCTTTGTTTCTCATTGTAGGAAAGTGAAATTTTTTTATAAATTGGTTAAGTACTGTACAGAGGCGTGGGAGTTCACAATTTTAAATGTCAAAATGACTGAGACGAAGTTACGATGCTAACTTTAATATTATAGTTGCAATTCATGTAATTCAAACCATCAACTGCCAAGCTGCTCGTAAATATGATGTTACTGAAAGCAACGTGCGTAATTGGAGGGCGGATTTGCTTCGTATTAAGAATGCAAATGGTCTGAGAGAAGCATTCACAGGTTCTAAAAAGGAATGGTTCTCTGATATTGAAACCAGTGTGGAAAATTTCATCAAATAGAAGAGACGGAACGAGACGTAATGAAAGTAAAAGTCCAAGATAATGCTCTTGAATTGAACATTCACCGGACTAGCTTCAAGGCAAGTACTGGTTGGTGCATAAGAATGATGCGCCGTTGCAGTTTTTGTTTGCGGTGCAGAAAACAACTAGCGCAAATACATACTGCCATAAGATTTCCAAGAGAAATTTATTAAATTTCAGTGCTATGTGATTGGTTTGCTTAAACAACACAATTAATTGTAAAGCCAAATTGGAAACGCTGATGAAACAGCAGTGTATTTAGACATGCCCAGCAACAGTACCGTTGAAATAAAAGGTGTTAAAACTGTCACAGTGTGCATGACTGGAAATGAGAAGCTGCGAGTCATGGTGATGTTATCTGTTTTGGCAGACTTTCCAAAGAAGCATTTCCGCCGGACATAATGATTTGTTGTCAAGAAAAAGGCTGGATGATTGTTTTAATGCAAGAATGGTTACGACTGGTGTGGAATCGGCGCCCGGGTGCACTTCTGAAGAATAGGGGCATGCTGGTCCTTGATGTGTTTCGGGGACATCTGACACATCAGGTTAAAACTGCGATAAATAATTTTAACACAGACTTGGTTGTTGTACCAGCTGGAATGGCAAGCCAGCTACAAGTTCTCGATGTTGTCGTAAACAAGCCATTTAAGGACCACGTTCGGCAACAGTATAGTGATTGGCTGTTTACAGGTGACTATCCTCTGACATCGACTGGGAAAATTGAAACCGTCAGTTCTTCAGCTAGCAACTTGGATTTCTACAGCCTGACGAAGGATAACTTCAGAATCCATCGTCCATGGCTGTAAGAAGTGTTGCATTTCAAATGCCATGAATGGCACTGAAGACAATCTGTAATGGCAAGATGAGATAAAGGCAGTGTCAGCAGTAGCAGCATTATCAGCAGCATTGCAGACACGGACTGTGAATGATTATTCTTACCAGCATCATAACAAACTTTGTTAATATATCTATGTACAATAAGTATTAATATAAATACTATTGTTTAGTGTAGTGATAAACTCAAATTTAATTTGGCCGAGGTAAGTTTAACTATTTAAATTTTATTACATATTGTATTTTAAAAAAATTAACTGATTTGTCTTTTAACTGTGATTTCCTCTTCATAATTGTGAATTTTAAGTGTGATCACCTCTAAACATTTTTTTTGTAGACTATCAACAAAACATTTGGGGTCACATTATATTCATATTTGCAGTATCCTCTGGTAAATATGGTACAAGCATGTGTAGTAAGGGTGAATGAAGATTGTGTGTGTATGTGTGTGTATCCAGTTTGAATCAAAGTTGAAGCTGAAGTTCTATTTCTTCACCAAAAATGAAGTGAAAATTGAAGATCACTTAAATTTGCTTGCTGCATTAAGAAAATCCACAGATACAACTTTGAGTGTAGGTGTTTTGTAGGCACATCCTGTATATTGCACACTAAATAATAGCGATGTAGGAAGCGTTTAGCATCTGAACTAATTGGCACTGTTTTTAAATAAAACAGAAAAAAAAAACGTAGGGATGGGGCGAATCCTGATTTCCTCGAATCCGAATCCTAACTCAAATCCTCGACTGGAATTGCCGAATCTCGAACCCAAACCCGAATCTTTTAACAGATGATGTCCACATATCTAATGTAAGTGAGATGTATTCTGCTTGCACTAAAAGTCCCTTGACTTTATCACATGTAGTTTGGTACATTTCTGGTATAGCCTAAGTGTGTATAAAGACAAAAAAATTTTCTTGAGAAATTTCAGTTTTAGTACAGGTTAGCGGTTAGGATTTTTTCTATAAATAAGCTAGAGGTCTGCGAGCCTAAGAATTTTACTTCGAGCCGAGCTCGAGCTTTTGTGGTACAGTTACACTTTTGGGAAATAATTTTTATCTTAAACTTAGTATAATGTTTAAATAAAGTATAAAAATGAAGTGGGCTTATTAATTTTGGGTAACTATTTACAGTGTGTGTTTACATTTTGCACTGCTAGAAAAAAATAACATTTTTTTCCATTGAATCTTACCTGTTTCCATTGGTTCATTAGTAACTGATATCATCCAACTAACAACCAAGTATATGTTTGTGTAAATGTAACATATCTTTGGGAAAATTTCATCCTTGTCAATTTTTCTGGAGTTCTTACTGAGCTTCAACAAACTTAGCACCAAAAATCATGTTGTTTGAAAAGTACATTCACATTGTTTCAACATTTCCACTTTTCAGCACAATAATTCTGAGAGAGATTGTCACATAGTATTAAATTCTGTTCTTTAATCTATCACGCAGAACAATAATTTGTTCTGCACGTTCAGGAGTTAAATTAGCTCTATGTACGATTGGAGATAGTGTTTCCAGCAGAAGAGAAGCGTCTCTCGCTGGCAACCTGCTTGGCTGGAATGCTTTAGTAAATTTGCTTAACCTCAAAATTAGTGTCATAAATATCTGTAACTGGTCATTAAAGTTTAATCAATTGAAAGTAATAAAAATAAAAGCATTTTACTTCATTCAATTTACACTTGCAAAAAAAAAAACATAACACACATAAACCTACATGGAAATTAAAGTCTTTTTCAATATCCTGAAGTCTGAAATATGTTTACTCGTGTCATTAAATGTAGAGCTGTATTGAAGAAGCCGATTTTGCCAATATTTAGTTGAATCGGCATTTCTGCCGACTTCCGATACAGTACGCTTGTTAATTTTCGGCCGATATTACTGAAAAACGAAAGACTGCCATAACCTAAAAATTCACGAGTACCATTTTCACTTTTCGTAGTAGTACTGCACTCTTTCACATCGCATTATTTCTTAGCAACATGTGCTAACCGTACATATCAAAGTTTAACATCCTTTTTTTTTCCAACAATGTTCTTTAATTTAATATGTCATAAATAAATAATACATCTCGGTTGTTACGGTAACTATAGTGCAAATATGGTAGCTATCATGCTTCTGTAGTAATTATGGTATCGACATAGAATCTTTAGTTCTTTTTATGGTAATTATCTTAAATTAACTATTGGGTTTGTACTGTAGTTATGGTACATCATCCATATTTCTTCGTATGTTGTTCATTTGTCTTTTCTTCATATTTATGTGCGCCATTATTTGAGACAGGAAGTTTCAGAAAAAATTTTAACGGACATTATAAGGTTTGTTTGACTCGAGGTATCTCGTGCTCCTCGGGAGTTGAAAGAGTTGGGAGCAAGTTGACCTGAGGGCAAAAAGAGTCGGTAACTTTTAACACACGAAGAAAACGCGATTTGTTGTAAAATAATGATGGCGGAAAATATAGCAGACATCGTGATGAGAAATTTGTTTGAAAATGAAGATTCAACTGAAGATGAAGTAGCTATTGATTTACCATATATTGGACTACAAATTATGAGAGAGCTTGAAGGTAAAAAAATATATAAATATTGCTTTTTGACTTTAAACCGCCTGTGGTATGCATAAGCTAACCTGTACTAGGAAACTATTGCAAATCTTTTGATTGTTAAATAAAGGACGCCAAATAAGTTATATTGAAATGTTTTTCCGCTTGAATGTCGTCATCTATTAAAATATTACCGTCATCACCAAATGTAGCTTGATAACATATTGACTCCATCGTGAAAGTCGCGCCAAAGCAACCAGCAGACGACTTGCCCTCGCAACTCTTCCTCGAGAGCATGACCTGAGTGACCTGAGAGCAACTTGCCCCCGCGAGTAAAACGAACATCCGCCATCCTGCTTCCGGAAAAGGGCGCCCCGAGAGTTGACAGGTCAAAAAGAGACCTCGAGTCAAACAAACCTCTTATCACACATTTAATGGCGTAAATGATGAGACCTCGGGCAATTTAAACGCTTTATATGGCAAAACCTACCATGCGGGACCTCGTAAGCGAGTTTTACTGTATTTTATTTCCGTAAATAGTAAAAAACCGAATCCTTTGACGAATCCTATATCAGACCCGCCGAATCTTCGAATCCCTAGGATTCGGCGGATATTGGATTCGGTCGCCCCATCCTTAAAAAAAAATTTTATAATAGCAAAATTAATGTACGTACCAACATTTGAAACTTATAAGAATTATGATTATTCCCTTTAATTGAGTATTTAAAAAGAAAATTGATAACCAGGATGTAGTGAAGTTTATAAAACACCAGAACAGAAAGTCTTAAATTTGATAAAAAGAATCTTGCTGTCTCTCCTCTCCCACTCATTTTGTATGTACAACATTAATTGATGTTAATACATTAATTAAACAATGTATACTTAATAAATATAATCTTACTCTTCTATACTTAAGCTTGCAAGTGCTAGCTAATTTTAACAAAGCCTTAATAATATGCACAAAAATAGATGCTGTGCAAGGTTTCCCCTTGTTGCAGTGCCGGGGAAAGGTTTAGCTCTTAAGCTTTCCGTGGAACTGTGATACTATTTAATGTTAATGGCTTTTGTGTGCCGGTTAATTTGCCGAGGACGTGTGTAACAGAGAAGCGGTACAAATACACTTGAAATGTTGGATGAAACATCAAAAGAATTAGAACTTCTCAAATACATACTTGTAAAAGGAAACTGATCCACTGGTAGCAAAAGAAGCTGGAGAACGAGCAGGCGCTGGGCCTGCTGGGCCGACGGCTGCAGTGGCTGGACGGCCTGGAGTGGGGGCCGCGGCAGGAGACGCTGGTCACCTCGGTGCTCGCCGGCAACATGGTGGACTGGGGCGCCTCCGAGGTGGTGCAGCTCATGGAGAGCACCGACTTCGGCTTCTACGAGGCGCGCTCCACCATACAGGGTGAGCATAAGCTTCTTCCAGTCATTTCACTACAAACAACCATGTATGATGACTTAGATTTTGAAATATATGTGAAATAATTTAGGTGTAGTTGCACAAGAATTTAATTATAAGCATAACCAAATATCTGTCATTTGAAAGTACTAATTAAACCCATTTTAAGAGACAGTTTTGAATTTGATTATTTATTTTTATCAACGAATTCATCGCTGGGCATATAGAAGTGTATGAGGTTTGAAAATTAAGTAATGAGACTTGCAACGTAGCATTCGATCTGGCAACACTGGGGATGCGAGACTTGGAGGGGCAGCAGGTGAATATGTGATACGCTTTCAGTATGAGTTGGAACTTGCTTGAGACATTTTGTTGTCCATAGTGTTTTTTTTTTTTCTTCTGAAAAGCATATCAATACACCATATAACACCGAAGTTCATTTAGTACACCACAAAGCACCGTAATGCAATTTAAATTATGAAACTGATCAGCATTTTCAATTAAAACTTTCCTGTAATGACAAATATCAAAATTTTATCTTTTAAAAATTAAATTCAAGGAAAGTAGTTAATTTAGCATAAAGATTATACCATATTTTAAGCAAAAAAATTGGAAAGTTTAACTTTTTTTAATCCTGCAACATTTATTACTAGTTAATGATAGTTTCATTACAACATTAGTACATTATTCAAACACAAAAATGCTTAATAAATTAATTTTATTTGTTTCGAAAAGTAAGACATGCTTATTACAAATCATTATATTGTAAAAATGCTTGTGTTGGAGAAAATAGTATCATGGAACATTTAAGTGTCATATTTGTTTTAATAAACAGCTTGCAGAATAGCACGGAAATCCCCTGTTTTAAAAATGAAGTTGGCCTGAAAATAAAACCATAAGATGTTGTGTCTAGTAATACGTAGTGCCAGTGTACGCGGGTGTGCCCGCAGCCCGCCCGTGGTTGGTAGACTGCCTGGACGAGTGGATGGACCGGCTGAGGGGCCCCGCCCACAAGTGTGCGGCCATCTTCGTGGACAACAGCGGCATCGACCTGGTGCTGGGCGTGCTGCCGTTCGCCCGGGAGCTGCTGCAGCGAGGCACCGAGGTGAGGCTGTCCAGTTCCGTTTCCTGGCTCACCTACCAGAAAAAATAATTCATTTTGTAAAGGTTAACAAGTATAATTTTTGATCCTGTTTTGCTATAATTGGCTCTTGAAGAATCTGCTATAACTTAGTGTAACACCATATGCTCTAGGGGTATGCGTCAATTGTCATGTTGGAATTTTTAATATAAATATTTTATATTTTGCTAATCCAGGTCTTTATGAAGACATATTTTAAAATGGTACTTTTAAGTTGCATGCATTTACAACTTACAAATTCAGAAAAAGATTTTTAGTGAGTTACCATAATTCAATAGGCATGGTTAAAATTTTAATTTGGAATTCTCAATTTTACACATTCTATAGTACTAATGTTTCTAACAAACGCCTACATGATAAAAGTATGTTTGTGCTTCAAGGTAAAATGGTTTGGTTAAAACAGTTTATTTTTAACGTAACCTCAGTTATTCATTTTACTAATTTTATAAGTAAGTATTTCTGAAACAAAGCAGTTTGAACATTTAAATGTGTTGTTGAAAAAATGGCGATATTTTTGATAAGTGTTTAAAAATAGTGTGTTAAATAGTATTTACCCATAGAAGAGTTACACCTGCGTATGGGTTACAGCTATAATTTGTCTCATAAAAATACATTTTTTTTTGCCTCAAGTAAGAGTCGGACGATATATCTGTCTACAGTTGAGTACAAGTGAAGTCTTGTCTCAGTGTATTGGTGGTAAGAAATACAGCACTGGTGTTAACCCTCATTCTCGTTTTGCCTACTTTCTATACTTCTTTAGTACTGTATAGAAGGCAGTGAGGCCATCCCATTATTCTCCCTCTCCCCTTCTTATTCACAACCCCTCCTAATAACAAAAGACAGCTGTGTATCCCTTTTTTAAAAAAAAAAAAAAAAATAAGCTACCCTTTCATGCCAGGTTCTTTTATAAGAGCTAACATGCAGGTTACAGTCAGCGAGAAATTTCACACGGACGTTTACAAGTTTGGAGGGAGGGAGGGAGGAAGGGTGAACCGTCAACACCACTACATGGCCTCACGCACTTACAGAACCTTACAGACCGTGCACATGCAAGCTAGCTGGTTTATTTTTGGATTGCCCTTCCTCCAGCTGACGGCCGGGCAGACAAGTACAATGGTGCCATTCATAGTGCTTCTCACGCACTGCTCAGATATTTTAAACAAACAATTTATAACTACTCCTAACGTACTTATTAAAAACCAACGCACTGCAATTATAAAAAATCTTTTACCCAAAGTTATAAATTTGCAGAACAATCGGACTACACTTTTTTAAACTTAAAATCACCATAAAATATGTGATCCATATGCGGGTAAATACAGCAACTTGTTTATTTTTCTGAGTAGTTAATATTAGATAGTTGCATACAGTTTTTTGCTGTTGTTTGTTAGTTATTGCCAAATGCCACTATAACATAGTGTCTACAGATCACAAAAAATCTGCAAGTCACGAAAAGATAAGAAAACTGAGGGGCTGTTCTCGAAAGTCACAATAAAGCCTCGAAAAAACTGTTACATTGCTAGAAGTCATAAAACTGAAATATCTGCTGCCTTTTGCTAACTTGCATTTTGTTTTTTGATGCCTCATTTCAGTTAAAAAATAGTCGGAAACTTACCGTTTCAATCATGTGGAAATTGCCTGTGAAAAGGTTTTAACTCAATAATCTAAAAATTGGCATGTTCCTGCAGATAGTATATGTATTTAATGTAGCTTATTGTATAGAGGAAGGTGTACAAGGGCAAGAGTGTCGCTCGCCAGGTGATCCTGTGCGCCAACTCGGCCCCGGCGCTCAACGACGTGACGCACTCGGAGCTGGTGCGGGTGCTGTGGCAGGCGGCGAGCGTGTGCTGCGTGATCCGGCGCGGCCTGGAGGAGGGGCGTCTGCTCGCCCTGGAGACCGGCCAGACGGGGCCGTGCCTCGACCTCAGGTACCTTCACTTGGGTATCTTACACACGCACTCACACAGACATACATACACAGAGAGAGAGAGAGATCGAGAGAAAGAGGGGGATATATATGTGTGTGTGTGTGTGTGTGTGTGTGTGTGTGTGTATATATATATATATATATTTCTTGTGTGCGTGTGTATGTCACTGAACTCCTCCTAGACGGCTGGACCGATTTTGATGAAATTTTTTGTGTGAGTTCACGGGGATTCGAGGATGGTTTAGATTCACAATTGGATATTTTATCTCGATTCTGAGTTAAGAAAAAACTAAAAAGTGTAATGTGTGTCATAGATATAAAAACTGTTAGTGTCATTCCTGTATGTCTGCCGAGCAATAGCTTTCAAGCTATTACGTTACGTTTTGCTATTGTAAGGAACTAAGTAGAGAGTAAGAAAAAAAAAGCTCTTGACAGTTTGTAGTGTCGCCATATTTGTTTCAATTTTCAATACAGTTTTTGTATATTACAATTTAAATTGCAGAAAAAAATCATGTTTATTAGACACATAAATAGTGAGTGTGCCATTTCTCTATGTCCACGAGGTCTCGCCGCGTTATTTTCTCCTTGGGGCGAACCCGTCCGCTTAATTAAATAAACAGCTTTTATCGTTGAATGATTTCATCATATATTTCATGAAAATCTGCTCTCATAAAAAAGTTAGTTTTATAGACATTCAATAGGTGTCTCTCTCTCTGAAGATCAATCTATGAATCGTTATAAATTTATTTCCTTTATTTTTTTAGTTTGATTTGATACAATATGATTTCACTAAAAATCAATTTCTACCCCTTCCTATTTTCATTTCCACATTACGAAGTTTCACTTCTTCCATGCGGAGGGACTTCACGCAATATTTTTGCATGCAATTAAAAACTATTTTTTAATGATGCCAAAGAAGTATAACTTCTCATGCGCGTACCTAAGTACACGCACCCATTTTTTTAATTTAATTTCTTCTATATAAAAATTTTTCCTCCCTACCTAGGGCACTCATAATTCTTTTAAATTTCACGTGTATGTTTTCAATGTCATTCGAGTTGTACAATTTTTTTTTGTCAAATTGGTCATTATTTATACTTTGTTTCATTTTGGAAACATACGTATTTTAGGTATTATGACAAATAAAAAAAATTAGTTTCACTAACATTCTTAGGTTTTTATTGTTTGGATAGTTTCAAGTTTAATATTATGTAAGTACATAAATTCTTAAACTTATAAATTTCTTCGAAATTTATTCATAGGTTGGTAGGGCCTACTAATATTTTCTGTTTGTCCATATTGTTATTTTTTTTTACATTACTTACTTATTTGCAAGGAGTTTGGTTTAGTGTTTATAATTTATCTGCTGAGCGTCAAGAGTCGTAAGGCTGCTGAGACCGAAGACCAGAAATATTTATCAATTATGTAATATATTGTTGAAAAATTTGAATTTAACTATTTGAGGAAAGTTGATTTTTTTTATTAATTAGAATAGTTACGTGTAATTGCCATCTTCCTTTATTTCATATTAAACATTATGTTTGGTTGAGTGTGAGATAATTTTATTTATGTATGTTTTAATTTCATTTAATTTCTTATATATATATTCTTACCTACCTACTTCTATTAAATTTCAGGTGGATGTTAACATTGTCATTCCAGTTGTATAATTTTTTTGTCAAATTAGTTGTTATTTATACTTTTTGTTTCATTTTGGACTTTGTTTTTTTTATACTTAATTCAAAGATTTGTGGTGTGTACAGGGAGTGATGTCTTTATTAATTTCTATACTCCTTTGGATAAGCGGAATATTGCCACCACAGTTTTACATATAAAGAAATCCTACAAATGTTTTAAACATTATGACAAATAAATATAGTTTCACAAACATCCTTAGTTTTTTTTTGGTGTGTATAGTTTGAAGTTTAATATTATGTATGTACGTAAATTCTTAAACATAGAGTTATTTATTAATTTATTTAGATAATTATTCATAGGTAGGTAATAAGCTTTCTATTTGTCAATATTGTTATTATGGTAGAAGGAGTACAGCAAATACCTACATTCTTATATTCCTTTATATCTCTTTCGATTTGGAGTGTTTCCGAGCCATTCGGGGTCCTCAACATCACCCCCCCCCCCCCCCCAGGTGGTTAAAGCCCCAAAATTTCGACAATTTCAGGAATTTCAACTATCTATTCTTTCGAGATGGAGTGTTCCAAACAATTCGAGGTCCTGAACATCCACTGTCCGCAAAAGTGAAAGCCCCAAAATTTCGAAATATAAGAATATCTGGGTGAATCTCAGATTACGGGAAATAATTGGTCTCTAGTGAATTGCTAAGAGTCCAGGGACAGTTCTACTACTTTTAATCAATTTCCTTACAGCTACAGATGACCTCTAAATGAGTCGTGTGTGTGTTCTAAGATTTATTTCAAAATATAAAAATATAAAAATTAAAAACATTGTAAAATGTCATTAGCATGGCTGTCCCAAAACACAGTATACAAAGCTGTAGGTTGACTTGTGAACCAAATTGCTTAAGTTTGAAAGTTATCTACAGATTTTTGAAAAATGTATACTTTATTGACTGATTTCTGAATATAAGTTTTATTTCAGTTTTGAAAATGCTCAGAGTACTTTGGATCAAAGTTGGTCCCTAGTGTTTTGTGTCATTAGCATGGTCAAAGTTTGTAAGCTCCTGGAAGATAAAAAAAGGTTTTGTTGTTATTCTTTTACTGACAAGGATATTTAGTTTCCATTAGGTTGGCAGAACTAACTTGGTTTTGGAGGGAACTACAAGCCTAAGTTGATGTTATCATATATTGTGTGGACTTTTTATGGTGAGTATGAAAATTGATTGTCATTAGCATGGATGTTGTAATTGCTATAAGTAGTAATTATTAAAAAATATTTTTGTTCAGTATGATTGTTATCTATGTTTACTTCTTCATGGCTTAGTGAAAGTTTAATGGGTCTTCAAATATTAATGTGAGGTTAGGTTAAAGTAAACATTTTCATTAGCATGGACAAATTCATTGTCATTGGCATGGGCATTTCTGAAATTGCTGACCATGCTAATGACACCAGTCCATGCTAATGAAATATTTTTCTTTTACAGTTGGATAGGATACATAATTTCACTAAAACTCGAGTTATAAACATCAAGTTAAATATTTTGCTTTGAGGTTTTTGTATATGTTTGTGTGTTTGTATATATATGTATATGCTTAAAATTTAGATTTGTTCATTTCAATTTGAAAATCCAAACTAAGTTTTGAATGATACGGAGTACATTTGTTATGTTTATATGGTTACAGATTAACTGGTAGTATGGCTAGAAAGAAAGCTGCAATGAGTACAGCAGAAAGATTGAAGAAAAAAAAAGAATGTGAAAAAAGAAGAAGAGAGAGGCTCAAAAAAGACCCTGAAAAACTCAAAGCTCTCCAAGAAAAGAAACACAAAATATACTTGAAAGCAAAAGTTACCGGCAAGGTGAAACTTGTTGCTGATTTTAATGAAAGACAAAAAAGACAAAAACGAAAAGAATGGAGGCAAGCAACTAAAAAATACAGAAATAAGAAGAAAGAGGAAGAAGAAATGCAGGCGTATTTACAAGAAAATGTACAAAATGTGTGTGATTCAGAAAGAGTCAATCAAGAAGGTAATGAAAACATACCATGCACATCGTCATATTCTGAAAGAGAAAGAGTCAGCACACAAAAAAAAAAGGGAAGAAAACAAATTCGACGAAACAAAACAAAATCTTACCGGCAAATTAAAAAATTGGAAGCAGTAAACAGTGCCCTTATGAAAAAGTACCACAAATACAAGAAAAGGTATCAGAGATTGCTGAAAGGGAAAGAAAAGACTCCAACATTGACTCCAAATACAAAAGTGAAGAAAAATCTCCGCGGAAGAAAAGTGCCTGATGATGTTCGCCGTAAACTGGTGTTTGCAGAAGTAATTACAAAGGAACTGGAAAGCAAATTTGATAGCATTAAAAAAAGTGAAAGAGAGAAACAAATTTTTACAAAGGTGATCTCTGGAAGAATTTAAAAAAAGTATAGAATGCTGACTCACACTAAGCATTTTCTCCCCTTAAAACTGCATCTTGCAAACAAAGGCGTTCACATGAATTAATTTATGAAAGGCAAAAGAAAGCAAGTATTGAATTTATGAAGAGGAAGGTAAGTGATTTTTTAGAACATGAGGGTAATTCTACTTTATGCCCAGGTAAAAAAGATGTGGTTTCAAGAAATGGGAAGCAACAGCAGAAACGCTATTTGAACAACACATTAAAAAATCTGCATGCAAAGTTTCTACAGGCAGAGAACTTCAGGATCAGCTATAGTTCATTCTGTAGATACAAGCCTTCTTGGATTGTTCCCAGGAAAGTACATGAAAGAGATACGTGCCTCTGTGCTAAGCACGAAAACATGAAGCTTCTTGTTCAAAAACTACATTTCTTAGAAATTATTAAGGAAAGAAATATTGATGATTTTTTAAAAGCTCTTACATGTGAGAAAACTAGTGAAGAATGTCTAGCCAGAAGGTGCCCGCTTTGTACAAACAAGCATATCACATTCACAGAGAAGGAATTTGACTTTGACGAACAAACCAATGTAAAACAATGGTGTCACAAAAAGGAAAAAGTACTAAGCAACAAAACAAAACAAATGATTACCATTCAGAAAACTACTAAAGAAGAAATTTCCTGCACAGTCGGTGAATTAATTCAAATGCTAGAAAACAGAATAGTACCTTTTATGGAGCACATTTTGAATATCAAACACCAGCTCGAAGTTATGCGAAATCTAAAAACTCATTTAGATGATTCACAACTTGTAATGCACGTTGACTTCTCAGAAAACTATGCATGCAAATATGCTTCAGAAACCCAATCTGTTCACTTTGGTGCTTCGAAGGAACAAATAACATTACATACAGGTGTTATGTATACTGCTGGTGGTATCAAGGAATCATTTTGCACTCTATCCAAGTCATTGAGACACGACCCATATGCCATTGCAGCTCATCTTACACCCATTCTTGATAAGTACTTGAAACAATTTCCAACTGTTTCCAGAATTCATTTCCTTTCAGACAGTCCAAGCACTCAATATAGAAATAAGACCATGTATGCTCTGATAAGCTACTACATCCCCAAAACATTTCTGCAAATAGACTCTATTACTTGGAACTATTCCGAGGCAGGGCATGGGAAGGGAGCACCCGATGGTGTTGGCGCTGTTTTGAAACGAACTGCTGACCGTAATGTAGCAGAAGGAATTGATATCAGTGACATTGACACCCTGGTTGCGAGTTTAGGAGAACATATTTCTGGAGTACACGTTCAGGTAGTGCTAGAAGAAAGTATCAAAGACGTTGAATTAGTAATGGAAGATGTTGAGATAATGTCCTTCCCTGGGTCCATGAAAGTTCACCAATTGAAGTGGAGCAGAAACTCTTGTAAAGTTCATTTCCGGAAACTTAGCTGTTTCATCTGTCATACTGACATTTGTTCACATTATCATATGGGAGTTCTTACTACAAGCACAATGACAAAAGGTGAGACACATTTTTTTACTCTCTATCTCATTTGTCACCTTATTGCCTCAACTGTTAATCCTCATACAAGCATACATCTAACATCTATGAATAGTACTAATTTAGTTTTGTTTTAACTTTATAGATCCTGTACACCTCACAGATTTTAAAATTGGAGATTGGGTACTGGTTACTTATGATGGAAAACAGAATCCAGGTGAAATAATCGGTATTCTTCAGCATGCAATAGAAGTGACTGTGATGTACCCAACAATTGGAAGGAAGTACAGATGGCCTGTGCATAAGGACCAGCACACATATGGACTGAGTGACATTGTGAAGAAGATAGACAGTCCAACACCATCTGGCTCAAGAGCTGCTTTCTTTGTTTTTAAAGATCTCTAGAGCCAAATGACATTGTGTGTGATGTTTAACCTTACCATATTGGTGCACTTAAATTTTTACTTGTTTTCAAATAACTATGGCAAAGTGAACTAGGCCTATAATTTTAATGTTTAAATATGCATGTTAGTTTTTTAAGATAAGAAGTAGACTTTGTAATTTTTTTCATATTTCAATACCAAATTATACAGTTCTATTATTAAAAACACTGTTTTCCTTCTAAATAAGCCTAATTGTTATTTAATATTAAAAGAATAAATTAACAGGTTCCTTTTTTAATTTCATTTATCTATGTATTTTATCTGGACAGAATTGCCTACTGACTATCTACACTTTTTGTATGCTTAATCATTTGCATGGTGTCATATGTCATTAGCATGGATGCTTTTGTCATTAGCATGGTTGCCTGAATTTTGAAGTTTTAAAAAAAGTTGAAATTTTACATTTTCAGCTCTGCTGACAGGATACATCTCTTCATCTACCTTTGAGTAGTAGCTCATAATTTTTTTTTAATTTTTAAAACTCATTGTGAAAATAAAAAAACAGCACAGTAAAATGGCCTGTAATCTGAGATTCACCCATATATAAATTGGATGTTGGCATGTATGTCGTCGATAAACTCTTACACCGTTTGACCGATCGCCATGAAAGTTGGCACATCGAAGTGTTTTTATCATGGAGAAGGTTTTTATGCTAACAATTTTTTTGTAACTCGCCGCTAGATGGCGCTGTAGCGCATCAACTTCTAAACCTTTCAACCGATCGCCATGGGTAAACAGAAAACCATAGGTCACAGATACACAAACAGTAATTATGTGTCATTTCTTAATGTCCACCACACTGGACATATCGCTATCCATTTTGCTGTAACTCGCGGACAATATATCACCCGGTGATCAGCCCGGGCAAAGCCGGGTACTGCAGCTAGTATATATATTAGGGATGGGGCGAATCCTGATTTCCTCGAATCCGAATCCTAACTCAAATCCTCGACTGGAATTGCCGAATCTCGAACCCAAACCCGAATCTTATAACAGATGATGTCCACATATCTAATGTAAGTGAGATGTATTCTGCTTGCACTAAAAGTCCCTTGACTTTATCACATGTAGTTTGGTACATTTCTGGTATAGCCTAAGTGTGAATAAAGACAAAAAATTTTTCTTGTGAAATTTCAGTTTTAGTACAGATTAGCGGTTAGATTTTTTCTATAAATAAGCTAGAGGTCTGCGAGCCTAAGAATTTTACTTCGAGCCGAGCTCGAGCTTTTGTGGTACAGTTACACTTTTGGGAAATAATTTTTATCTTAAACTTAGTATAATGTTTGAATAAAGTATAAAAATGAAGTGGGCTTATTAATTTTGGGTAACTATTTACAGTGTGTGTTTACATTTTGGACTGCTAAAAAAAAATAACATTTTTTTCCCATTGAATCTTACCTGTTTCCATTGGTTCATTAGTAACTGATATCATCCAACTAACATAACCAAGTATATGTTTGTGTAAATGTAACATATCTTGGGAAAATTTCATCCTTGTCAATTTTTCTGGAGTCCTTACTGAGCTTCAACAAACTTAGCACCAAAAATCATGTTGTTTGAAAAGTACATTCACATTGTTTCAACATTTCCACTTTTCAGCACAATAATTCTGAGAGAGATTGTCACAGAGTATTAAATTCTGTTCTTTAATCTATCACGCAGAACAATAATTTGTTCTGCACGTTCAGGAGTTAAATTAGCTCTACGATTGGAGATAGTGTTTCCAGCAGAAGAGAAGCGTCTCTCGCTGGCAACCTGCTTGGCTGGAATGCTTTAGTAAATTTGCTTAACCTCAAAATTAGTGTCATAAATATCTGTAACTGGTCATTAAAGTTTAATCAATTGAAAGTAATAAAAATAAAAGCATTTTACTTCATTCAATTTACACTTGCAAAAAAAAACATAACACACATAAACCTACATGGAAATTAAAGTCTTTTTCAATATCCTGAAGTCTGAAATATGTTTACTCATGTCATTAAATGTATTGAAGAAGCTGATTTTGCCAATATTTAGTTGAATCGGCATTTCTGCCGACTTCCGATACAGTACGCTTGTTAATTTTCGGCCGATATTACTGAAAAACGAAAGAGACTGCCATAACCTAAAAATCCATGAGTACCATTTTCACTTTTCGTAGTAGTACTGCATTCTTTCACATCGCATTATTTCTTAGCAACGTGTGCCAACTGTACATATCAAAGTTTAAAATCCTTTTTTTTTTTCAACAATGTTCTTTAATTTAATATGTCATAAATAAATAATACATTACTAGAGCTGTAGCAAACCGTATGTATTCGTTACTGAGTAACGGGTGCGGCATCTAGTAACGAGTAACGAAACGTTACACACGAATGCATTTCGTTACTCGCATCTTTTGTATGTTTCACGCATGCGCGCGCTTATTCGTTACAAAGAACGATGTTTGTTTATTAATAAAAGTATAATTTGGAAATTCGTCGTCCAAGTTTTTTACTGTTTATTAAAGGTATTGTGTGTGTAGACAAAGTTTTAGATTCGAACAGAAACAACGTAAGAAAGTATTTTTTACAAATTATAAATATGTATGTTTTTGTTTTTTATAATCGCGTATTTTCACGTTTTATGTTCTAATCTTAAAAGATATATTATAATAAAGCCGCTCTAATGAGAGTTAATTGTTTCTTGGTTAACAAAAGCTGTTCATTATCAAATATTTTTAATTGTTTATATTCGATTTATTTTTATTTACGCGACGTCATACTGTACGCGTACGAAATACGACTCGATTCGATGCTGTTACATAAGATAGCATGTGCCATGACATGCGGTATCAGAAGTAACGAGTAACGATACGAAAGTAACGAGTACTAATTGTTATAGTAACGAATACATACGGGTACACATTTTTTCGTTACTTTTACACCTCTATACATTACTATCACGGTAAATATACATCTCGGTTGTTACGGTAACTATAGTGCAAATATGGTAGCTATCTTGCTTCTGTAGTAATTATGGTATTCTACAAAGAATCTTTAGTTCTTATTGTGGTATTTATCTTAAAATAACTATGTATTGGGTTTGTACTGTAGTTATGGTACATCATCCATATTTCTTTGTATGTTGTTGTTCATTTGTCTTTTCTTTATATTTACGTGAGCCATTATTTGAGACAGGAAGTTTCAGAAAACATGTTAATGGACTTTATATCACACATTTAATGGCGTAAATGATGCGACCTCGGGCAATTTAAACGCTTTATACGGAAAAACCTACCATGCGGAACCTCGTAAGCGAGTTTTACTGTATTTTTTTTTCCGTAAATAGTAAAAAACCGAATCCTTTGACGAATCCTATATCAGACTCGCCGAATCTTCGAATCCCTAGGATTCGGCGGATTCGGCGGATATTGGATTCGGTCGCCCCATCCCTAATATATATATATATATATAGAGAGAGCGAGACAGAGAGAGACAAAGAAACTGAAGAGTCAAAATGGCTTTCGGTATCAGTGTCTTTTAGTGGTCGGTGTCACCAAAACGCAAAAGTTTAATTTGTTCATACACAACATTTTCAACCTAGTTTTTGGTATTTATACAACACATCATGCTTCAAAATTGCTTATTTCATTTGAGACACACAGTTTAGCACGCGTTAAGAAATTTTGTTACTCTGTAAATTAAGTTGATATGAAAATATAGTTAAAGTTATAGTCATTGTTGAGACAAGGCCTAACCAATCAAAGAACTATATTCTCAGAGAGAATGGTCAGCAGGCAGTTTATGGTCCTTGCCCAAATCCAACAAAATACAGTAGAACCTCATTTTTACATATTTCAAGGGACCAGGAAAAAAATATGTAAAAACCGGGAAAACGCAAACAGAGGGAAATGTTCAAATTTTTTTTATCATCTCACTATATGGGAAACAATAAGAAAATATATACCACATAAGTAAGTCACGAATAAGGGTTTCCCCCCCTTTTCTTTGATAACCCAGCGCTCTTAGCCAATCAGCCCTGCTGCCCTGGGGTCCCCACGGGCGTGGATGCGGATACGCCGCATACACAACCGGGAAGAGCGTTAGAGCTTTTGGCTATGCAAAGGGACTGAGGCTACCCATCTCAGTTTATGCACCACCTCCGGCCCCCTACTCCACTCAGCTCACCAGCAAGTTGGATGCTCCCAAAGCCCTCTGGAGTCATCACTTCTGGCGCCTGCCCCAGTCTCCCGCTCTCACACTGGGACCCCTCAATCACCCAGCGAACCCGCGGTCTAAACAAATCTCGATAGGCGACAGCGTAAATAAAGCAAACAAGCTTGAAAGTGCAGGAAACAAGAATTTGTTTCTGATTTTGTTAATATGATGCTGTAGGTTAACATTCCTTTGTAAAAAGCTGATCATCCAGCTATGAGGGAATGGTTTAACACCCATGTTGAAGGTTAGCCTTATTTATTTAGAAATGTTTTCCCCCTCTAATAAAAGTTCATAAGCATATGTAGGCCTACAATATTATCAATTAACTTACCTTTAGGCCGAACTTACCTTTACTTCAAATAAATATGCAAGTACCTCAGATTAACAAACACTTAAATAGGATGGATTGCATTGTGAAATGGTGAGCACACCACAAGATATTTTTGACTGATTGATGGTTTGACTCTGTAATCCAGCAGTAATCTTGAAAAGGTTAGGTTAGGTTTGGCTTGGCATAGAATTGTTTTGAGTAAATTAGCCCATTAATATTTTCAGTGATAACCTTATAAATGCTACCTATTTATAAGTATATTGTAAGTTATGTATACATTTAAGGTGCAGGGGATTTGCCATCAGCCAACACTCTTGGAGAAACTTATGTCCCAAAAATTGGCCAGGCAAATAAGGAAGCAGTAAGGCACGCTGTAGAAGACAAACAGATTGTATTCTTGTGTGATGAAACGACAGACAAAGTGGGCAGATGTAAGGCAGAGTCTGCTACTTTGTAGTGCCTATACGCTATGAGGTTTTTTTTACACCGCCAATGGCATAATTTTTTCACCATTTTTTAGGGTCTCTACCAATTGCTTATTTTTACACCAATTTTTTGCACGGCTTGCTTATTTTTACACCGATTTTTTGCACCGCTTTTGTCATTTTTTTACACCGAAATGAGCCAGTTTTATTTACCATTTTCTGGGGTCCCTATCTATAGTCCTTTATATCTATGTATCTCTCTATCTGTATTTATCTCTTTATATCTACATATATACCTCACACTATCTCTATGTATTCTATATGAGGGTACTGATTGCTTCTTTGTTAATATCACACGGGTGTTTTTTACTTGTATGGGAAAATTAACAATGATAAGGCATTTAGTGCGTGGCAACTTCTAGCGCCTGCGGCATCGTCAACACACACTTCGTACGTGTACTGCATGTTGTATCTAACCCCCTCCAACGCATTTGATTCTAAATTGGACTTTTAGTAAGGATCCCTAATGTTATTGATAATATAATATAGCCTATATCCTTCCTCGATAAATGTACTATCCAACACTGAAATAATTTTTCAAATCGTACCAGTGGTTCCTGAGATTAGCGCGTTCAAACAAACAAACTCTTCAGCTTTATAATATTTCATGACGCATAAGCCCACCCCTCCCTCCCCTCTCGTTAACATTCTTCAAGGCTAGCTCATCCCTCCCAGACACACAAACCATCTAGTGTCCCTTATAACACCCCAACTTCGCTCCCCTTTGAAAAACCTTGACGTCAGCCGGGGCTTCGCCCCACGAGCCTGATCATCCTCCGTTCCCTTTCCCACCACCTTTCCTACCCGGCATTTGTGTCGTGACGTACGTAACCGTGTGAGATTCAAACTGCGCGCCACGAACTACAGCAAGAGGGCGCTTAGCTGCAGTGCGCCGCACCCCTAATATATATTAATTAATATTGTAATCCTTTTCTTTTCGCCCCAAAATAGTGTCACGACGGCTATGCATGTGAGTGTCTTTTGTTTAATTAAATCATGATGTTTTGTAATTTAATACGTGCAAACACGGACAAGGACGCTCCCTAGCGGGCGGCGGAGGAACTAGCACGTAACTTGATTTAAACTGTTTTCTATCATATAAGTAATTATTACAGACGGTCTGGGTATGGATGTGATGTGCTGATTTTTGTAAAGAGTTTATGTAATTTTCAATACTAACCCGGGGCACGCAATAGATAAGTTGTTAACGGTAATTGTGTTTGGCGCGAAGGGCGCCATGTTGCCTTCCGCAAGCCCTGATCTCTGCCCAGTCTCCTTCAGCCGGCCGAGAGCGGACGTCTCTGCAGACACCCCGAGGACATCACTGTTGTTTCACCGAGAAGTAGTTCTGTTAATTAATTTATTCAAATCGTTTTCTTTTTATCCTTCGGGGCCTCTCTCGGTCGGAAAAACTGCTTAATTAATAATTATTTACTCACCGGAGTTTTCTATCATCTGTGTATTAAGTAATGGCTTGAGGCGACCATGTGCGTGGTTCGCCTCCTCACCTAATTCGATTCGTGCCTCGGGCGTTTTATAACAGTATCAAGGGAGGATTGTGTAAGGGCGTGTAACGTGAGTAATAAAAACCAACTTAATTGAGTCACGTGTCTTTGTGTTCGGGGGGGCCACATGGGTCCTTAACCTGGTCAGCGGCGTGTGGGACGCTCTGAGAGCCCACTGCGGTAATTAGAAGCGTGCCCGACGCTGAGAGCGGGCTTAGTTAGGGACAGGCGTTGCGTTAAAAGTCAGGAGGGCTAATATCTCGCCGCACACGGGCCACGTAACGCCCTGCGTTAGAGTTTCCAGCCGGGTCCACGTGCCCACTCACGTGGTGGCGCCCATTAATTTCCACCAATATTCCAACCTCAAAAACCGGTACGCCCTCAACCTTCAGTGAGAAAATGCTCATTTCACCCTCCCTTCTCCCGTAAAATTGGGCTATTATGAATGGGGTACTAAAGCGGCGAGGGAGGGGTCAAAATATGTCACTTTTCACACCAAGTTCGAGTTAAGTCATCTCTGGCAAGGAATTTACAAGCTTTCAAACTTAAATAAATGTATTTTAATAGCAAGGGTCCTATGAAAAGGAATATACCTAATAGAATCAAGCTGCTGTCACCAAACAAAGCATAAAACGGCCCAATGCGTGGTCGCTTCGTTATTGCTCGCGCGAGAGTTGAGACGTGGAATGTTAGAAGAAAGATAAATGCGAGGGAGACAGACGGCAGCCAGTGTGTTTCCTGCGTGGGGAATATGTGGCGTAGCCTTTTTTTTATGCTGGGTGAAGTGACTTTTTTCTGTCAACCCACGGGAAAAGATAATTGCTTGAGCTGTCAAAATAAACATCGCTGCGGCAGTTAAAACAAGTCGATGCGGGCGTGATCCAGTCGGTTGCTGTGTATTGTCAACCGATAGTAATCAAAATCAAGAGAAATTCAACAGGTAGCTTTCTTTGCCTTAACTGCATACCACACTAGACACTCGCAAAAAGCTGAACGTAAACACGTTGCTACAAAAACCTTTATCTGCACCCTGCCGGCAAAGGGACATGGAATGGGGGTTGTTAAGCGCTGACAGTGGTCGTAAACACGTTGCCACTAAAACCTTTATCTGCACCCTGCTGGCAAAGGGACGTGGAATGGGGGTTGTCAAGCGCTGACAGCGGTCGACAGGAAGTGGTATATATTTTTAGATATGCGCTGCCTACGGCAGTACAGCACTCGGCAAGAGAAACGCAGTAACACACTACTCATCACAAGAAACTTATTTTCTGCCCGATTTTCTTTGGATTTTCGGCAATTTTTCACGGTTCCTCGAAATCGGGTTGTAATAGAGAGGTGGTCGCAATAAATGGGGTCGCAACAAAAAGGTTTTACTGTATATTTACACATCAAATCTTCAAAATGTGGGGAATGTTAATAGGATAGGAATGAAAAAAAAAAAAAAAATAGACCTAGTAAACTTATGACTCGTCAGTGTTGAATTCTTAGTTTACTACATTTTCTTAAAAAATTTTCTCAAATATTTTTTTTCCCCTTTAATGTGATATGTTTAGAATACTGAGTATTGAACTGCATGCTTGGCCCATCGCAGGTGTGTGTGTGTGTGTGGCATAAGGCAGTGTGCCCGCAGCCGCCTGAGCGAGCCGCTGGCGCACGCCATGACGGCCCGCCGCGTGGACCTGGTGGTGGTCGAGGGCATGGGGCGCGCGCTGCACACCAACCTGGACGCTGCCTTCAGCTGCGAGTGCCTCAAGCTGGCCGTGGTGAAGAACCGCTGGCTGGCCCGGCGGCTGGGCGGCGACCTCTACGCCGTGCTGTGCAAGTACGAGCGGCCCCGCTCCCCCAGTTTACAACTTTCTGAGGGTTAAATAAAGGTGGGTGTGATAAGGAATTTTGGTTCCATAAAATTTTGAAAGGTGAAAAAAAAATCCCGCAGGAAACAAGACAGGATCAAGTATTATTTGATGATACAGATTTCAAAAATTTCTGATCTATTACATAGGGAAATGGTTTCTTTTTAATTGTGTAGGCTTAAATATAACGATTATACTTTAATAAAGGCACATCATTTTAAAGGATTGGAAAATAATAAGGAATAAGGCAAACCTAATTTAATTTTATTGTAACCTTCAAATTAAAACAAGTCTAATTTGTGAAATACTGAAAAAAATTAGATCATATTTACACTTTTAACTCAAGATATTAACTCGTTCAGTTTATTTGCAATGACCATGTACCCATTCTGCAATATTTCAAACACATTTACAGCAAATTTTTACATGGTTCTGGCACTTATTTACAATACATTTGTTTACATTGCTTTCAAGGTGCAAGGTCTATAGATTCATAGATAAATGCAGCAAGAAAACTACTGCTGTGTGAACATCGTAACTATGTATCGTTTCAACTACGGTGTTCACATTTTGTCAGTAGCATAACAGTTGTCTTGTTTTGTGTTGTAGTCCATGATCATGGACAATTTTTTTTGATGATGGATATACAAGTATGTGATACAAAACAATCAAATAATAGTTTCTTACATTTTTAAATGTAAATGTCTTATTCATATAGAAATTGAGTTTCGCTAGCGTTTGGCGACAGTAGTGAAATAACTGTGAATTTTTGGTGTATGTTTTAGATGCTGAATAAAGTACTTGTGAACATTGGTTGTTATGAACGTTGGTTATGCCACTGTTAATAGTTTCAGTTTTATATTGCGGCAAGTTGCATTTTGGATCGCCTGCACATATTGGATTAGGTTAAAGTGCCTTGCTTAACTTGAAAATAGTTCATCAAAAACAAGTTTGGCACATGGCTATGTTTACCTCTGGAATAAAATAGGGAAGTGAGAAAAAGTAATTTCCTGCTGACGTGTCTGGAAAAATACCATTCCGGTTTTTCAGGGAAAACTGGGATCCCGCCCAGCTCTGGATTTAATGTACTTTCTAATTTTATGAATATGTACTACACTATGACATAGGTTACATTTGCCCCATGAAATAATGCCCTATTTTATTTCAAGAAAATAATGGCCCTTATCAAAACAGTACTAAACAGTGAACCTTTGATTAACCATCATTCATTTAACCGTTGATGTCTGTTATACGTAAAATGTGTAAAAAATGTATCAACTAACAAACCAACAATCAAACAAATGGACATCTTTAAAATACGTTTATAGTAGTAGTAAATATGTATGTATAGTGTACATTCAGTACATTTTTGTAAATTACTACTATTATATGAATTGAAGTTCATATTGATTTTTTTATAAAATTATATGCAGTGTATGTATTATTTACTTAGGAAAATTTAATTTTATTTTTGTCCCAAATGCGCAGTGAAATCACGTTACTGTACATATGTATTAAGAGATTTCTGTTTGTCTATTCGGTTATCCATCATACCATTGGTCTAGATGGTAATGGTTAATCAAATTTTTACTTATGTTTAAATAAATGTTAGTAAAAATATTTTGTTTTGCAACCACTGAAGTGTGTGTATTGCCTACCATTTAAAAAAACACACTGCTGCCATTAAAATAAAATTTAAATATTAAATATAGTTAAATAAAATTATAAAAAAAACATATACGTATTTAAATTATATTTTGAAAATAATCATACTAAAATAAAAATTAAATGGAAAAAAAAAAACTACAGCTGCATTGTTTGACTTAATAGGCTTTGTGATGAATAAGTAATCAAATTATTAATTTGGAAGCTGTGTTTAAATTGTTTATTAGATTAAAGAAACCATAAACTTTACATTTTCTATTAGCAAGAAAGTTAATGTTATTTTACACTCTTTGGTTTACTAAAAGTACAACACTAAATTGCTAACCACATGATGCCACTAGTGGCCTGGAAGCTTCTGGCATCTCACCATAGCTGCTGCTAACTCGTGGAATGGCATACTGTGTAACAATTGATAAAACACACAAGGGGAGCTAGAAATATTTGTGTGGTGTCTAAATCAATCAGCTATTTTAATTGGGCACTATTAGATAAGTAACAAATTGAAGGAAGTTAATAGATATTAGGAATGGGTAAGCTATGATTTTTAGATCTGTCGTATTATTCATTTGATGCATTGCGTTTAACATTACACAAATGCTGTTGACATTGTACGCTTACAGAATTATACGTAGATGGAAAAGAGCTTTTAGCATATGCCCATGCTACTTCAAATCATGCAGTAATTCATTGGCGGGTGTAGTTTTGAAATTGACTTCTGATTTAATCTGTGAACTGTTTCTTCTTATTATTGTGATGGTACTGTATTAACCATTTAAAAAATTTACAAAAGTTTGAAATTACCACAAATGGGTTAGCTGTTATGACTAATATTTTTAAAACAGGTGTATTTACAATACTGGCTTTATATATTTACTGTCTTCTGTCATGATTATTTTTAAATTGGTTCATTGCTTTTCGCAAAATACCGTCACAGGCTGGTTGTAGCCTAAATGCTGTATGACTGTAGTTAATTCCAGTGTGTTACCCTTCTTGGTTCAAATGGTGCTGTCATGGAAATAAAGTTTAGCCTGTACATAGTCTGTCGTTTGTAATTTATAATTATTTAACTGTTAATTTTTATTGCTATCCAAATTTTGTTGTAAAACTGTTATGGTGGCATGTTGTTTTAATAATTAGATTCATATTTAGTTTTTATCAATCAGCTCGGCACTTTTTTCCTTGTGTTTTTCCATTAAGCTGTATTTTAGGGTTTAAATTGGTTTTTTTGAATAATAATTTCTTTTTATTATGTTAGTATGTTGAACCAAATAAAATGCTTGTGATACTTAGAGTGAGGAGCTGTTATGTAAAAGCAACAAATATTTATATCTTATTTTTATGCTTGCAGTGGTTTTCACTCTTCAGTATTCAAACTTTGGTGTAAGCAGTATTGCTGTATTAATTTTAATTGAAAGTTTTGAACTGTGAAGTTTAAGTATTTGGAATTGCAGTATGGTAGATATGTGTGTGATAATATCTTTCTTCTTTCACATGGCCACTGTATTTCTTGAGCTGATAGTTTTTTTGTCATTTATTACCTTTTAAGTTCATACAGCCTGACAGTCAAATTTAGCTCTTTGTATTGTTAGCCAACTTCAGTCTTTTGTCTCTTAAAATGCATACATGTTAAACTAACTAATAAATGGGGAGTGTCACTTGGAGTTACTTTTAAATTTTATAGAGAAAAAAATTTTTTTAGCCCCATTAAAATATTTGATCTTAAAATATGTTTTGAGAACTGTTTTCATGATTGCTGATGTTACTTTGTGCATGACCTGAAATAGCAGCATTTGTCAATAATACTACAATGTTATTGATACAGAAAACAGATTTTTCATTCTTATTGTATATTTGATATTTTGTCTGCGACTGTGTTTTGCAACAAGAAATTGAATTCCTGTGTATTGTATAGTTGAGATCATAACACTTCTGTTAAACCATTATTCATTAATGAAAAAAATTTGTACCTGCAAAAGTATCAAGTACAATAGGTCTGCACTGTACGAATGTTGCATCTGTGGTTGTGATAGTTTCGACAAACTACAGCAGTGAACTATCACCAGGCATCTAATAAACACTGTATTTTGTCATATGATTCTATACATAAGTCTTATTTATAGGCCTGTGCGAATATTACAATTTTCGTATCCAAATATGAATAAAATAAATTATTCGTTTTCATTTTGACCTCGAATACTAACATTTCATAATAACGAATATTTGTTTGCTTACAAATACTTCACATGGTATATACGTATACCTCATGAGCTTGTCATATACCAATGTTCACTGGTTAGATTAAGTCGTTTGTGCAATATAAATATCCTTTATTGATGTGTAATAGGTAGAGACATGCATATTTCGCGATTGCGATAAAACGAATTTTCCGTGAATTTGAGTACATTTTTAAGAATAACGCGAATTTCTCACATTTTGGATAATAACGCGAAATCCTTGAATTTTCGGCGAACAGTCAGAATATTTTCCTCATTCTAACACGGCAATTCAATTTGTAAATACAGTAACAAACGTGAAACAACAAAAAACCAAAGATAACTACCCACACAGTGTATTTTATAACATGAAAAGTTGCTTTTATTTCTAAACATGTAACAATTTAAGCCTAGGCGTGTAAAAGTCCGAGTAATTACAGCAGGAGACAATCTAAACTGTACTAGGGAAAAACGTAAACTCACGAATATAGAAACGTAACGGAAATGTCGGAAATATTACGTGGCTGATCGTAACATTGTAAGTGCTGATACTGTATTTATGTCACAACTTAGCCGAAATACTGGTACGAGACATGAACTTCACAAGATAAAATGAGTGGAATCTTGGTAACTGTTTTATACGTATTATATAATTTCGGAAGTATTATACTGTTGACGCATATTTTTTAAACTAACCATTTATTTGTGGGGATCGTAAATAATTAATTATTGGTATCAAGACATCAAGATGAACGTAAACTTGAACATGTCACGGCAGCGAGTAAGCGGGTGCGTATACCAATAAACTGGTATTAGAACTGGACAAAACTGGTACACGGGAGGTGGAGCTTATATTTTTTTCCGCTAAGCTCGCTTCTATTGGCTGGCTGCTGATGGAAGGTCACGAGTCTGGGCGGAGCATTGAATGAGTTATACTGCGCATGCGCAGCTCAGAGAACAGACGCCGCAGGCCGCACTGTAACAACAGATGATCGAGTACAATGACCTTTCTCCGAGCAAGGCGCGCAATTGACGGTAAATTTTCATCAATTTGCACCCCTTTTTTATTTATTTTTACTGTGTAATGTAGCCCGTTCTGAACGCTGCAGGATGCGACTGTATTTTAATTAACTTTAACGTATTTCTTACTTTTCCCTTTATTTACACTTTCCCGCTTTTTACACTTTTTTACTTTGTCCCCATGAAAAGTGCAAATAAGGGGTTTTGCTGTATTTTGATATTCGGCTCGCCTGGACAGTCGATTATCACGGTGTTTACAGCAGGTTGTTTCTCGAAGCGTTGTTCTCTTATATAGTCTTTAGCGTTGTTTGTCCATTGCGTCCATTTTTATTAACCAAATACCAAATTTAAAATGCAAACACGGTGACGATTCGTAACATTCTGTTGTGCGCAAGTTAAAGTTTAACGGGTCGAATTTTGTTACAGATAGTTTTCAACGTCTGTGAAATAAATTAAAGGTGTACAATTTAAAGGTCGGCTAAAACATTAGGCCTATTAAAATGCCTAAAGTGCCGGTAACTGCAAAACAGCGAGCCTCTGAATTTTCTCAACACGGACTTTATGCTAGTGATTCAACCACACTTTTTTGTCGTCACTGTAATGTCACCGTCTCTTGGGATAGGAAAGACTCATGTGAAAAACATGTAGGCAGTGAAAAGCACAAGAAGCGTCTCTCTTCATTGCAAGGCTCATCTAGTGCGCCTGAACGCCAGTCGTCAATATCTTCAGCGTTTCAGACAGCAAAAAATAATGTCCAAAAAGACAAAAAGTTGGAATTTATAAAGGAAACAGCAGAGACCTTTATAAAGGCAAATATACCCCTTGAAAAGCTTGATGATCCTAATATCAGGGCATGGCTGAACAAATACATCGAAGGTGCTGGAGACATGCCACTTGCGAGAACAGTCCGTGAGAAATATGTAGGGGACATAGCCAAATGCAGAATTGAAGATGCCAAAACTGCATTAAAGGACAAAAAAATTGACATACTGTGCGACGAAACAACAGATAAAATGGGTAGGTGTGTATTTGTTGTTTTATTTAGAATTCTGAATCTTCAACAGGATAAACCAGAAATATTTGTTGCAGGAGTTCACTTTCTTGAAGCTGCTAATGCCACAAACTGTGTGAGGGCAATTTTAGATTCACTCAAAATGTACAATGTACAGTATGGTGATGTGCTCTCAGTAGTAACCGATGCTGCTCGTTCTATGACCAAGGCTGTTAGTACTCTCGAAGTAATCCTTGGAGACCAGTTAACGCATGTCCAGTGCTGGGCACATAAGTTAAATCTTGTTGGCAATGTCTGGGTGAAAGAGTTGCCTGAGTTGAACAATGCTATGAGCAAAATAAAAAATGTGTTCAACAACACCAGGAAAAGAAGGCACCTGTATGCTAGCTTTCTTGAAGAAAAGCATGGAGAGAAACGTCCATTGTTCCCACTTCCTGTTGTTACTAGATGGAATTCCTGGTTCAACAGTGTTTTTTATGTAGCAGACTACATACATGACATTGTTGATTTCTGCAAAACAGATGAACTAAAGGCAACACAAAATTCAGGGGTTGAGTTTCTGTGTTCACTCACAGAAAATGACATTTCTCTCATTCTTTGTCAAGCTGTCTTTGTGAAAGAGCATGCCAAGAGCCTTGTAGAGCTAATACAGAAACTTGAAGGTTCTTTGTATCCAACTGCCCATTCACTATATGGGGACTTGCAAGGTATAAAAAAAAAATTTGAAAACATCACTCGTGGCATTTATTTTGAGGCAACCAGTAGAGCTTTGTCTAACATGCCCCCCGCTAAAGCTGCTGAAGCTAAAGTGTCCATCACAAGAACAGCAACACAAGCCCTTTCCAAACTGAACTCTCTCATGACAACTGATCCAAGTAGAAAGAGATTTGAAGCAATTCAAATTTTTAGTCAGGAAAGTTTGTTGCTTACTAAATTAAACCCAGAAATGGTGCAGAAACTGAAAACTGTCCATAGTCTCTACTCCATAAGCACTGAAGAATTAACAGCTGGTTTTGGTCAGCTTCAGGACATTGTTACAAAACAAATGGAAACAGACAATTCAGTGGACGTAGTGAAGTCATTGAATGTAGTAAAGCTGTCACAGCCATTGTTTGCTTCCAGCTGCCTTGAAGCCATCTGGATGCCTTCTGCAAACGTTGACTGTGAACGATTTTTGTCCTCATATAACACAGTCTTAACAGACCGCAGGACAAATTTAAGTGAGGCTAATTTGTGTATCATGGCTACTTTTGCTTTCGAGAGCTAAAGTTTGAGGATTTTGTTCCATGTGTTTATGTCACTATTTTAGAGACTTCATATTTATTCTTGCTGGTTTAGGTACTAAAATATTTTCAATTACTGTATGTAAAAAGTGATGTGTAAATTCGATTGTAAATTACTGCTGCTAGTGCAACTGTACAATGCAAGAATGTGTCCAAAATTTCAAGGTATGCTTAGCTTAATTTTTTAAATTTATAGTGCTAAAACTATTTAAAAAATAACACCGCTTTTGATGTATGATAACACCACTTTTAAGGGTAAATAACAACGAATTTTGCTATAAAATAAACCCCAAAACTGCATGTCTCTAGTAATAGGACTTCATAATCAAAAACATGAACAATGAGTGATGTTTTAAACATGCAAAACGTAGTCTCGCTAAAAAGTAATGCAATAATGCATGTAAACAATTCAAAATATAGCATATTTTGTCATTTAAAACTTGAAAGCCAATTATTATTTATATTATTTTCATCACACGCACCATAAGTGGGGGAAAAAAAAGTAAATCATGGACTACACCACCACAAAACATGGAAACTCCATTGAGATGGGCATTAAAAGAAGTAAGCATCATAGTTTCAACGGCGTATAAATTGATAGTCACAATCAAACACCATGTGATACAGAAGCAGCTTACCTAATTGCTACATATGTCTATGATGAAACAGACTTTCCATCTCAAAAGTACATAAATATGTAACTGTAAATAATGGTTTAAGATGCAAGATGAAAATAGCAAAAATTTTGTTTATACGTATTATTGCTGAACTTGAATACAATTTACCCGGCTGCCATTAACAACGAAAACTTGTGAATAACTATAGTTTAAATATGTAAATATGAGCTCATTCAATCACTCATTTGCGAATACAAAATTAACAAAAAAAAATTGTTTTTCGTAAAATAGATTGCAATGGATTTCACGGTATTTTGCTGTTGGTGAAAAATTTTTGAATCAATATGTAGCGAAGCAGGTTGTGGAAAATAAGTCGAATTGGAACTGAAATGAAAGGTTGGTTGGTTAGTTGGTTGGTTTGGTTAAGTTTTTTTAGCTGCATATTTAAAAAAAGTTATTTCATAATTTAAATATTTGTACAAACATTTTCCTTTTAATTATTGTAGCTTTCTTGACTAAACTAACTTTCGGCTTTAGTAATATTTGTCTAATTTTCTGAAGTTATATGTCGTGAAAAATTTTTTTTGGTGGATTATAATTGTCATTCGTACTATTCAAATTTGATACTGGTATTAGCAAATAATTTGATAATCGTATTCGTTTTCAATTTTTATTAAACAACTGATATTCACACAGGCATTCTTATTTATTTAATATTTAATTGGTGGTAATAAATAGTTCCTTGTACATATTAATGTGTATAGGCTGTTAATAATAATAATAATTGTAAATAGTGTGAGATGTGAAAATAATAGAATGCTGTTAAAACATTTTCCAGGTTGAAAAGAGAATAAAAAAGGTTTTGTGCAGTCAACTTAAACAACCAGAAATTCATTACATTTTCAGAACTTCTATTTAATTTATTAATCTTTTTGATATTTATTTTCAGGAAAGCTATTAAGAATATTGTTCATACAGTATTTTTATTTATTCCAGAATATTATTTATATTGATTTTTTTCTGGAATCATTTATATACTTTTATTTAATTTATAGTAGCCATAATTTGAGAAGCATCACAATTATTATTGGTTCTGTTGAAGCTTTATGCTTTTTTTGGAGCATAATTTTCAGTGTATTTACTTTAAATTAGGTAAAGTTAGTTTTTACGAACCCTATATTGATTTAATTTACTGTTTTGACACTATGTACTTTAATGACAATCACTGCACAAAAATAATGAATAGTTTTACCATTTTAAAGTTTATTTGTTGATTTTATAAGCAGGAAATATAGTGTTATGTACGTTAAATTTATGCCTCTTTCTTATGAATAAAATGGCAGTACTGTAAAATAATAGTGGAACAAGCTGGAAAATGTTATTAGCAAAAACCTTACATAAATCAGGGCTCTAATGCATTTTACTGTGTTGCATTGTCAGTTAAATGCAATTAAGGATGATTCTTGCAATTGTGAATTATGGCTGTTCATAGAAAAAGATTTTATTATTGAATTAAAAAAAAATTGATTCTAACTATGTTGAGTTCTTGAAGACTTGTCCAAGGTTATGTGATATCTTATGCTAAGCAAGTGATCTCATGTGAGTGATCCGTTACATTAAGTGTTTGAATGGGAGAAACTGTATGATGTGACATAATTGTCTATAAATTACATTGTATTATTTTTTAATATTCTTTTAGGAAATGCGCAATTAATTTTTTCATTTTATAAATTATTTTTGTGGCTATTTTGATTTTGAAATATTAGGATATGGAATTTTGTGAATTGTGGTGTGTACTTATCTAGAATAATAAGTGTATACTTACGATTAATGGACTTTATTTGTATTACAGTAGAATTACGATAGTCTGGCATCCAATGGTCCGGAATGCTGGATGGTCTGGCACCAGCAAGTGATGTACGGATTTGAGTCGACTAAGTGAACCTAAACATAAGTGAAGCAAAACACTTGTAATATTTGGCTAATGTTGATAAACTTTTACAGTACGCACATAAGTGGTCGTCAGGAACGCTCATGCGACCAGGGAGAAGAACAATTTATATGTTGGTAAAATTTTACGAATCTAATCTATATACAGTGAAATATTTTTTTTACGCTTCACAAGAATCCAAGAAAAATTCATGAAAATATGGTTTAAATGAAAACGAGACAAATATATGTATGGAACCATAATATAGTGGTGTAAAATACAAGGAAATAAATAATAACTGGGAATGCATTTGATCCTTCTGATAATAGAATGAGAAAAAAGATTAATTTTAATTATAATCACAGATTATTTGATACATATAAAAAACATAGAACTACTACATTGCTAAAACAAATGCATATTTTTTTAATAAATCAGCTTGGCTTCATACATGTTACGCTCTTCTCTTTTAAATATTTTTTTTTTTTTTTTTTTGGAATAAGTTCCACTTTATGTATTTTGTCGGTAAGGAATAGTTTAAAAAAAGTACTCAATTTTAACTGTTGAATCATATATCAAATAATTCACGAATATCAAATAAATTTCAAACACGTGCATTCGGCACAGTTCGGGTTAGTTCAGAAGTCATCTGAGCGTGTTCTTTCAGAACTCTGTAGTCATTGACAGCAGGTTTAGTTTGGCTTGTACCATAGCTACCTGAATAAAGTATAAAGAGAAGCACACATTTTTTGTAAAATGCATGCTGAAAAAGCCTCGCAGCAATGTTGGATGTCACAAATTCCGTCAAGCTCTAAGGTTGGTTAGTCTGCTGTTGATTATTGGATTACTGAGGTTTGTTAGTATGTGGTTTTGTGAGAAAAACATTGCAAAGAGTACTGAAGGTTTGCATTTGCATTTTCCTGCAATTGCTGAAAAACTTAAAATGATTAAAGAACCTGGAAATGTGAAATTGTGCTGCGAGAAAAAATACATTTATGCGGAAAGTCACGTATGGGCTAGAAAGGAAAAAAAAATGGTTTTCGAATTTTGGTGATATTACAATAAATATTTTATTTGAAATGTGATATTTTATTGTTTTGTTCCTTCAGCAATAATTTATTTAGTTTTTAATCTTTGTAACATAGTATTGATTTTGTTTATTCGTGGCTGAGATGACTGTGGTCGGTAACCATTTTTTCCTAGCATCAAGTTAAACATGTTATCATTCACAGTTTATCCTTAAGTAAAATATTTATTGCTTGATAGATGTTTAAGTATATAAAGTAAATTACTGGAAATATTCATACCTGTATTTAATTATACTCCTTGATAAAATAGAACATGCTGACAAAGAATGGCAGACTTCAGTACTGAATACAAAGAATGTAATTTGTTTTACAGAAATACTTAGTCTGTTTATAATTTTCTATAAATGCTTTCAAAATAATCATTTAATAGAAGCTTAAAAATATGGTTACAAGTTCTGTTTTCAAAATTTTTTTGCGAGGCTTATTCTAAACGTAAAATATTTCAGGTTATTAGGGACAAGATTTTACAGTTTAATTTTAAGGTCTATCTCTTTTATCTTAAAACAGAAGTTTTTGGTGTTGTTATTTTTATGCATTTCAGACTTTGCGTCACTTCCTGACTGGATCCAAACCCATTATCTACATATTCACTTGTAGAAATTTTCACCTTAATCGGAAACCTCATCTGACACTCATCACAAACGCCCTTAAAAGACATGCTCGAGCACCATCCTTCAATGACGCATGCAAAGTGATCCTCACCGCAACATGCAAATTTTCGGCAATCTTGGACTCTTCCGATCCTAGGTAGCCCTAACAAGCACACCATCAAGAACCCAAGAGCTGGTGACAATGACAACAGGTGGGTATGTCACTACTACTGTGGAACACCAACTCTCTAACATACTGTTGTGATGAAATGGCAGACATACTGGACCACCATAAGCCTGACATCGCTTTTATCACAGGGACCTGGCTGAAAAGAAAACAAAATTAGCCCCAGAGGGGGCTAGGCATTGATCAAGAAAGGAGTGCGCCAGTCATTGCCCGCTACCTGTCCTACAGACGTTGGAGACTGTATTCTTGCACCCAGTCCCAAGCATGTACTGCCCACCCAGGGGATTCCAACTGCTGCCACGTGGACTGGGGAAGGCCCACTAACTCACAAGGACAGTGGCTGATGGCACTGCTCTCCAGGACTACACGTCTACAGAGCCTACTCAATACCTACCACTGTGCACGAACGACCCATGACACCTGACATGTTCCCGGCAACTTGGAATCTTGACTATAACCGGAGTACTGGGTTGAACGAGCTCACCTCTGAACACCTGCTGGTGCTTGCGAATCTACATGGAAGGTTGCCCGAGGTGGTGTCGTGGTTGACACCCCCTGTGTCACACCACCACAAGTCTGACACCCGTCTGGGAACAGCCTTAAAAACTCCACGTTTCAAATTATTATTTTGCGCACTGCTCCAATAAACGAGTGCCCCAAAATTCTTAAGTAAATTATTCAAACACCTTTTGGAAAAGGAAGAGAACAGAGTAATAGTATTTAAAATGAAAAAAACGTAATTACTTGCAATGCCAACAATTTTAATGGGACTACTTGCGCATGAACATGGCAGGCAATTTAATTGAAAACAAAATCTCAAAAAGATTACAATAATGCCTATAACCTTTTGCCCTATAGTGCTACAGAGGCTTTTAATAGAGCCACGTTTTAGTATATACCAATAAATAAATACTGTAATAAAATCAAACATTGATGACAAGCAGCTCCAATATATATATATATATATATATATATATATATATATATATATATATATATATATATATATATATATATATATATATATATATATATATATATATATATATATATATATATATATATATATATATATATATATATATATATATATATAATGAATTACAATTCTTTTTAAATAAAAGTTAATAAAAATAAATGTCACTCTAAAATGTCTTAATTACACCCGGGTGATTTTTAATTTACGACGCTTCGCGGCAAGCATGATACAAGGTTCGTTAAAAATGGGTACCACGATGGAACATACACTCGAAGTTGTAGAAGTTATTTTTCGGATTATTCACTCTTATTTTGGCAAAGTCTAAATCAACGCCCCGGGGTTACAGGGGCAAAAGTTCGAAGCCGGAATCACTTACTTGGATGAACGATGTACGTCGAATCACACCCTGCACCTCCTGGCCCGGAGTTTAGCGGGCTGTAATTTAGCAGAGGTGCTAAATGCTTCATATTAACTCTGCATTCAACGGAAAATGTAGCGTGAACTCTTCTTCTTCTTGGCAGCACCCGTGACAACATAAGTATTTCCCAATGCTCAATACACGTCAGGTGATTTTATTTAAAAAGTATTTGCGAGTCCGCGCCGGCCCAATACCACAAGCCATCATCGCGCTCGTTACGCCCGAAGCGCATACGCGTCACCCGGCGATCCGCTGACGACTCCCGCACAGCTCATTCTGTCTTGCCCTTGACGTATTTCCCCCACCACCTTATAGTCTTGGAACAGTCCATTTGCATGCTCACAGCGGGGAAGCGTCGCACACAGTATTTTAATTAAAAGTCCAAAGCGTTATTATTAAATATTAAGAAACTTGAGGGCTGATCGCGCATTGCCGGTGATTTCGAGATGTTAACTATGGGCGCCACCACGTGGAAGGGCACGTGGACCCGGCGGAGTCTCTCACTCAGGGCGTGACGTAGCCCAAGTGGGGACGAGTTACCAGCCCTTTCTATCCTAGCTACCCAGACCTGGCCCGCTCTAGGCGTCGGGCACGCCACACTCCTAGACTCACTCACCACGTGATTAAATAAGTACTCACTTTATATTTATTCTCCAGATTTAATTTCACTAACACGTCTCTCTACACGCCCGTTACACGTTACACATTACACGGTTAAAAAGCCTGAGGCACGAATCGGTTTAGGTGAGGACATGGTCCACACACGTGGCCATGCTGCAAAGTATACTTATTACACGGTGATGAAAAAACTCGACTGAGACAATTAATTAATTAAACAGCCCGCTGACCGAGAGCTGCCCCGAGGATGACGAGCGAAAGAGATTCAGAAATACTTAACGAGACAGAATTACTTGGTCAGTGCAGAACAAAGGTGAAGTCCCCGGGGTGCTGGCGCGTCTGCTCTCGGTCAGTGATGAAGATGGACTGGGGTGAGCTCATCGCTCGCAGGTGGCAACATGGCGCCCTTCGCGCCAACACAATTACCGTTACTGTATTCTACGACTCCGTGCCCCGGCGAAAGTTGAGTAAATTACAGATAAACATTAAAAATATATAAAAATTACTGACAATGGAAAGTTTGTTACTATTTACTTATTTAATGATAATTCATATAAAAGCATTCCTATCCTCGTCCAAGTCCGTGCCTGTTCGGGTCCGCCCGGGCAACGTCTATAGTTATTTAAGGTAACTTATTTAAATTAAAGAAACACAAGTAAACTACACAGCACTGGGGCGAAGATGGATGAAAACAACAAAAAGGCTTACAATTAATATTAACATAGCAATTTTAGGGATCGCCGCACTGCTTCTAAGCGCCCTCTTGTGGTAGTTCGTGGCGCGCAATTCAAACACACGACTACGTACATGGCGGTACAAATGCCGGGGAAGGGGAGAGGAATGTTGAGGAAACGGAGACTGACTAGGCTCATGGGGCGTAGCCCCGGCTGACGTCAATTGCCCCCCCCTCGAATAGCCGGTCATGTCGACGTTTCCGCTGGGTCGCCTGTGGGCGTGGTCGCCCCCTTATCAACAACAGCTGTGCTTCCTCGCGATCCCTCGGGGTCGTAGCGTGTATCGCGGAGCCGGAACTGGGTCTTGTGACGCCCGGTCTCCCCTCTCTTCCCGCGGTGTTTCGTCTTCCTGCGGTTCGGTTACTGTCACCCTGAACGTGGAGTCTGCCAACGAGTAATGCAGCGGCCATAATGGCTCGTCCGGCGAACCCGGCCTACTCTCTACTTCCTCCGGCCACCTTATCAGTGGTTGGGATGTCGACTGGCCCTCCGTCACTCCGGGCGTGTCCCTGAGAAATCCCCTGAAAGGCGAGACGTCACTCCCCGAGTCTTCGAACAGCCGCCTCGGCCGGACATCTGTGACTGCGAGGGGCGTCGCCTGTCCCGCCCCCAGGTCCGGGAAGCCTCTGAACCCGCCCCCGTCTGTTGGGGTGGACGTGACCAGCTGTGCGGCCGCCCTCCCGTCTGTCTCGTCCGCCGCCTCCGTCTCTCTCTGCCGCGTCCCTGCTCCGTCACGTCTCGTTCCCGTCTCTTCCGCCCCGCCCGCCGCCTCCGTCTCTTCCTGCCCCGTCTCCGCCTCGTCCGCCGCCTCCGTCTCTTCCTGCCGCGTCCCTGCTCCGTCACGTCTCGTTTCCGTCTCTTCCGCCCCGTCCGCCGCCTCCGTCTCTTCCTGCCCCGTCTCCGCCTCGTCCGCCGCCTCCGTCTCTTCCTGCCCCGTCTCCGCCTCGTCCGCCGCCTCCGTCTCTTCCTGTGCCAAGCGCACATCGTCCCGGTGATATTTCGCGGCCCGGCCTGAGGGTAACTTTATCACGACCGCCGTGGGCCCCGCCTTGACCACCGCCACCGGGCCAAACCACTTTGGCGCCAGGCCGGCGCAGAAGTTGCGTCGGCCGGAGGAGAGGGGGTGGAGCCTCGCGTAAACCAGCTGGCCTGGTTTCAGTTCAGGGGGCGGGCGGGTCGTCTCGGGTGTGCGTTGTGCTTGGTAAGCTGCCTGGTTACGTCGCGCCCTATCGTGCGTCTCGGCCAATCGCCTCAGGCGTCCTTCGGGGCTCTCTACGTCCGGGTCCGTTTGTTGTTGCCGCACGTGATATTCCCCGGGGAGGGTGAGGTTCCGCCCCTGGACCATGGTGGCTGGTGTTTCGCCGGTTGCCGCGTTCACCCGTCGCCGGATGCAGTACAGAACGTCCGGGATGTGCGTGTCCCATTGGGCGTGGTCATCCGCGAGCCTCAACCGCAGTTGAACCTTCACCTCTTGGTTGCGTCGTTCCGTGGGGTTCGCGCGGGGGTGGTACACGGGGGTGGTGTGTAGGATTACCCGCCATTTTCTCCCCAGCTGCGCCCACCGGCGCCCGACAAATTGGGTGGCATTGTCCGACAACAGGACCCGGGGGTACCCCCACCTAGGAAAAAACTCCGTTTCCAGGCTGCGTGCAATGGTGCCGGCGCGGATGTTCGCCAGGGGGTAGGCCTCCACCCAACGCGTGTAGCAGTCTGTCACCACCAACAAAAATCTTTTCCCTCGGGGCGTGCGGGGATATGGTCCCATTAGGTCTATGGCGACTGTATGGAATGGCTCGGTGGGCTGCCTGGGTACCTGCTGGGCTGTCCCGTCGGTGCGGCGCGCCTTGTGCCTCTGGCAATGTTTACATCTCCTCACGCAGTCCCGTACAAACTTGTTTACCCCTGGCCAGTAGAACTGTTCCCGCAGATCGCGTCGCGTCTGGTCTGCGCCGGGGTGTCCGGCTAGCCTGTTCACGTGATACATGTCAAACACCTCCCGGCGGGTGGCGGCTGGCGCGAACGTCCGCCATTGGCCAGCTGTCCCCTTAGGTCGCGCCTGCAGTGTCCCGTCCAATACACGGTAGCCTTCACATTCTCCGCTCCCGCAACGGCGCACGATCTCCTGTGTGTCTGTGTCCGTGAGTTGGGCCGCTCGCACGTAGGCGTCTAAGTCATCAAGCTCCGCGCCTGGCGGTAATGTCGGTGTGACGTTAAGGTTTAGGGCACACAATGCGGCTTGGGTTGTCGGGGTGCGCGGGGTCCTGGGTATGCGCCCGCTGGGTGGTGGCAAAAGCTCCTCCCACTCCGCATCGTCACAGGCTGTGACGGTGACGTCCGGATCTCGCGACAGCTCGTCCGCTAGTTCGTTCTGTTTTCCCGGTACATGCTCGACTTCGAAATCTAAGGCCTGTAGAAGCATGGCCCAACGCGTCAGCTTCGAACGTCGCCCCTGCATCGTGGCCAGCCATTTGAGACATTGGCTGTCAGTTCTCAGTACGAATTTCTGCCCCTCCAGGTGTGGGCGGTAGCGTCTGAGGGCCCAAACTACGCCTAGACACTCACGCTCGTTCACGCTATACCGCTGCTCGACGTCGCCGAACTTGGCGCTTGCATATTCAATCACCCGAGGCTCGCCGTCGTCGCCGAGTTGTAACAGGATGGCCCCGATGCCCTTCTCGCTCGCGTCTGTTTGTACGATCAGGGGTCTGCCTGGGTCCAGCCGCGCGAGTAAGTGGCACTGTTGAAATCTGCGTTTTAGCTCGTCAAAAGCGTTCTGGGCTTCCACGGTCCACCTGAACGGACGTTTGGGTGACAGCTGTTCTGTCATCGGCGCCGCTACTACCGAGAACTCTGGGACGAAGGCTCGCAGCCAGTTAGCTAGCCCCAAGAACTTTTGCAGTTGCTTGCGCGTGCGTGGGGGCTCCTTGTTGATAATTACACTCAGCTGTTTTTCCGTGGGTCGGTTTCCGTCCGCGTTAACCACTAAGCCCAGGAAATCTAGTTCTGTGGTCCCCAGGTGGCATTTTTCGCGATTGCATGTCAGACCATGGCTCGCCAGGCGTTCCAAGACTAATGCTAAATGATGCGCATGTTCTTCCCACGTCTGAGACCAAACAATTATGTCGTCCAGATACGCGGCCGCAAACTTGCCCGAGTAGTTGTCTAAGACCCGTGTCATCATCCCTTGGAAGGTAGCGGGGGCGTCCTGTAGGCCGAATGGCATCGCGCAAAACTGAAATCTCAGCCCGTCTGGGGCTGTGAACGCCGTCTTGGGTCGGTCCGCCGGACGTATCGGCACCTGCCAATACCCAGATTTTAGGTCGAGGGAAGAAAATATCTTGGCGTTACCCAGGCCTGAAAGTGTGTCGGCCATGTTCAGCAGGGGGGGTGGGGCATTAATTGTCACTCTATTGATAGGTTTGAAATTGACACAGAAGCGTAGTTTCCCGTCTTTTTTTTCTGCCAACACGACCTGGAAATTATACGGACTTTCGCTAGGCTCAATTATCCCGTCATGCAACATGTCCTGAACCTGGTCTAGGATGGTCTGTTTACCAACGTGGCCGTAGCTACCGGGTGGGATAAACATTGGCTCGTGAGGATGGGTCGGGATGGCATGCTCAGCTATGGTGGTACGTTTCAGCGGGTCCGCGGACGCAAACACATTACACTGATGATCGAGGACCTGCTGGATGGTAGCACGAAACTCGGGGGGAACTCCGTGCTGGAACTCGTCGAGACTGACGTGGTTTACTGCTGGTGGAGTAGGCTTACCCAGCCCGTGGATGGTCCGCCGCCCCTGGGTGCCGACGTGGACGCAGCCGGCCCGGATGTCGATGGCTGCGTGCTGCTCGTAGAGCCAGGGTAGCCCCAGAATGACGTCATCACGTAACTGCTCCACCACCAGCGCCGTCGTGACGGACCGTTGGTCCCGCACGTCCACCTCCAGCGTCGCGACGCCCTGGGTGTAGCAGGCGTCCCCCGTGGTAGCCAGCTGGAGTTGGCCCGGGTGGTACTCGAAGTTGTCACGGCCAATCACGCGTGCCGCCACACAGTTGTGGCTGGCGGCGGTGTCAACAAGCGCGTGGACTGCGCGCCCGTTGACAACCACCGGAATGCGCAACAGGTCGGCCTCCGCCGCTCCCACGTGACCCAGGAGAGGCCCCGCCGCCGTAGGTCTGTTGTTGTTAGGTGAGGCGGGGGAGGTGGGCTGTCTTAGCGCGCCGCCCCCTGCCGTCCGTTTCCCGACGGCTGCTGCGCCGCGAAGTCAGGCCGGAACTTGTTCCTCACCGGGCAGTTCTCGTGCCAATGGAACGTGCCTGGTGGACACGTGTGGCACTGAGGTGGTGGGCTGCCGCCGGTAGTCCGTCTCCGCCATGTCAGCTGCGCGTGGCCGCTCGGTCCGGGTTCGTCGCGCCTAGCTTGGTCTCGGGTGGGCGCCGTGTAGGGCACCAGCGCCTTGGTGTCGGCGGGCGTCGTGTCTTCCTGCTTGGTGCTCAGGGTGGCGTGGATCCTGGTCGGTCTGACAGCTCGTAGGTCCTGCTCTAAGACGCGCGCCTGTTGGACGAACTCCTCTGCCGGACGCCGCGTCATCGGGCGTAAATACGGGCGAAATTCCGGGCGCATCAGCTCAACTACCCGCTCCAGCACTCCGGTAGGTTCTTCTCCGGGAAACAGCCGCTTGTACAGACGTATTTTTTTCATGATAAACGCCTCCGCCGCCTCCGTCGCGCCTTGCTCGAGACAATACAGCTCCGTCCGCACTCTCATCTCTGTCTTCACGTCCGCGAATCTGGCCTCGAACAATCTCGCGAACTCGGTCCACGGCATGTCATACTCCTGGACGATCTGCCACCACGTCTTGGCGTCGCCTTTGAGCGCGGTGCTCACCCTGTTCGCCCACTCACACTCCGGCACTCCGTAGCGATTCAGGCGTTCCCGACACGCGTGTACAAATCTCCGCGGATCGTCGCTGGTTCTGCCCGCAAATTCCGGTAGCTCCACGTGTCCTATGAGAGGTACCCTGCTCCGTGGTGTGTCGGCGGCGTCTCTCACCGGGCTGCGGCCTGACGGGCCCGCTATTCTCACGTGGTGGCACCACTGGCACGTGTACCACCCGTCTTGAAAGGAGATTATTTCGGACTTCGCGAAACACGCCGTGTGCTTGAACGCGCGACAGTTCCGGCACCAGCCTCCCTCCCGCGTCTTGCCCTCACACTCCGCATCCGTGCACTTCCCGTGTCCCGCCTCAAACTGATCCGCCCGTTCTGCCTGCTCGTGGTTCGGCTGCGCTTCATACTGTCCTACGCACACGCACGTGTCCGTCCACGAAGAAATCGCCGTCCCGCTCACCTGGCGCGGTCGCGCGCACATAACACAATATAAGCTATTCTTTTGAAACAACTCACTTGCCTTAATCGCGCCCGGATTTTTGTCAAGTCCGTGGTTGTCCGACATGGTCGTGTGGTGGTGAGGCCGGTCGATTGCCCCTCTTCCCTTCGCTACGCGACGCGACGCGGATGGCGGTACACACACACACTGACCTGGCCTGGCTGCTGTTGTCGCGAGGAATGCGGCCACCTGGCTGCTCGCAGCGAATTCCTGGAAGCGCGCGCCCGGCTGGTCACGTGGCCGGCGCGCCAGAGTCCCGCTATGCGCTCCGCGCGAACAATAGTTCCAGCGCGAACTTTAGTTCCGCGCGCTCCGCGTAACAACCGCCTATCTCACACGCTCGTACAGGTCTGGTTTTCGCGGAAGATGTAACTCGCCCCACGCTCTTGGGCGCCATTTGAGGGCTGATCGCGCATTGCCGGTGATTTCGAGATGTTAACTATGGGCGCCACCACGTGGAAGGGCACGTGGACCCGGCGGAGTCTCTCACTCAGGGCGTGACGTAGCCCAAGTGGGGACGAGTTACCAGCCCTTTCTATCCTAGCTACCCAGACCTGGCCCGCTCTAGGCGTCGGGCACGCCACACTCCTAGACTCACTCACCACGTGATTAAATAAGTACTCACTTTATATTTATTCTCCAGATTTAATTTCACTAACACGTCTCTCTACACGCCCGTTACACGTTACACATTACACGGTTAAAAAGCCTGAGGCACGAATCGGTTTAGGTGAGGACATGGTCCACACACGTGGCCATGCTGCAAAGTATACTTATTACACGGTGATGAAAAAACTCGACTGAGACAATTAATTAATTAAACAGCCCGCTGGCCGAGAGCTGCCCCGAGGATGACGAGCGAAAGAGATTCAGAAATACTTAACGAGACAGAATTACTTGGTCAGTGCAGAACAAAGGTGAAGTCCCCGGGGTGCTGGCGCGTCTGCTCTCGGTCAGTGATGAAGATGGACTGGGGTGAGCTCATCGCTCGCAGGTGGCAACATGGCGCCCTTCGCGCCAACACAATTACCGTTACTGTATTCTACGACTCCGTGCCCCGGCGAAAGTTGAGTAAATTACAGATAAACATTAAAAATATATAAAAATTACTGACAATGGAAAGTTTGTTACTATTTACTTATTTAATGATAATTCATATAAAAGCATTCCTATCCTCGTCCAAGTCCGTGCCTGTTCGGGTCCGCCCGGGCAACGTCTATAGTTATTTAAGGTAACTTATTTAAATTAAAGGAAACACAAGTAAACTACACAGCACTGGGGCGAAGATGGATGAAAACAACAAAAAGGCTTACAATTAATATTAACATAGCAATTTTAGGGATCGCCGCACTGCTTCTAAGCGCCCTCTTGTGGTAGTTCGTGGCGCGCAATTCAAACACACGACTACGTACATGGCGGTACAAATGCCGGGGAAGGGGAGAGGAATGTTGAGGAAACGGAGACTGACTAGGCTCATGGGGCGTAGCCCCGGCTGACGTCAAACTAAACCATTAACGTAAAAAATAACATAATATAAAAACATATTTAAAAATAAGATTTACAAAACTTATAACAAACCAATACGTTCTTTTAAAAAAAAAGGAAAGGGGCAAATATTAAAACTAAAATTACGTAACAGCCATAATTCAAAATTACTTAAAATAAATATAAAATCAAGTGGCCATGCCGCCTATGGCCACAAATCTCCCCGGCCAAAAAAAAAGATCTAAAAATTATAACTAAAATACATAATCTTACACCTACCTAAGTTCCACATAAGTCTTGAACACTTAAAGCAACATATAATAAGGCAAGTATGAAAATTAGAGTTCGAAAGGGAGAGTATTAGAAATAGTCTCAAAAGTCTCAAGGCACATTTAGTATGCTTCACAAGATAGAACAACACGTAATTAGAACACACTCGTGGAACAGGTACAGTTATGGTAAACTTAAATCAGTAAACTAAATAGAAATTTAATAAAATTTTCCAAAACTTTCATACTCATTTGCTTTTACCACAAAATTTCTTAAGATGCGAGATATGAGCTTTTCGCACTCTTAACTTATTTCCTACTTCTTCAAGCAACACTGTTGCTGGACCTAGAAATTTCTTAATAATAAACGGCCCCCCATATGGACTTTGCAACTTAGCGGCACGGAATTTGGCTTTGTTGCTCTGCCAAAATTGACGGCATACTACTTCTTGACCCACAGTGAAAGGATTGGGTAGCCGGTCTTTGTCATATTGAGACTTCATTTTAAGCCTCACTTTATCCAAATTTGCAGCAACTTGCTCCCATAGCTGCTCTAATTTTCGGGGGCTGTGTATAAGCAAATTATCGGATTCCAACCCTCAAATATTTAACAATGGATGGCATAACTCGCGTCCTATAAATACATGCCCGGGGGTAACTCCTGTGGCACCATGCCTGGTCGTATTAAAAGCCAAGTTTAAAAAAGGTAAATATTCATCCCACTTGCGTTGATCGCGTTGGTGAAAAATGGTTAGGGCAACTTTAACGTTTTTGTTTACTCTTTCTACCAAGTTTGGGTTTGGGAAATATGGACTAGTATTAATATGCTTTATGCCCCAGCTTAAACACATACGATTAAAGGTTTCACTATTAAAGTAACTAGCATTATCCGAAATTAGATGCTCTGGGGCCCCGAATAAACTCCACACTTTTTCCACCAAATTCTTCACCACTTGAGCACTTTTCATATCGCGCATGGCCAAAAATATGCAAAATTTACTAAAACCATCTACCAGAATAAGTAAGCAATTATTCCCTTTCATAGACCTGGGTAAGGGACCAAAAACGTCAACATACGCCCTCTCCCATGGTCGAGTAATTTTCTCCATAGAGTATTTTCCCACTTTAGTGTTATGTGGCTGTTTGGCCAACTGGCAAAGTTCGCATTGTCTCACATACTGCTCCACGTCAGACCGCATCCCAGGCCAATAAAATTTGGCCGCAATTTTTTCAAAGGTTTTTTCAATACCCCCATGAGCCCCTACTACTGAGTCATGAAAATATCTAATGACCATATTAATTAATCCTCTCGGCACATATACTAACCTTTTTCCATTTTTTACGAAATACACTTTATCTTTAATTACCTGAAAATCTTGAAATTTAGGTTCATGAATACCCGCTCGGATCTCCCTAATTTCCGGGTCCTTACTTTGCCATTCCTTCAAATCTACAAAACATTCGGGAAATTCTCCCAACACGTTACAAACTTCCATATCCTCAGCTTCACTACTCGCATCTAAATCATCCATCTCACTATATTCTTTCTCAGCCTCAAAATCTTGAGGGTCATACATTCTGGATAACGCGTCGGCAACAACATTTTCACTACCTTTTACGTGTCTGATTTGGAAAACGGGTTAGGCGCATTATCCACCGTCCTATTTTCCCTAATTGGCGGGGGTGGGAAAATAACCATGTGAGCGCCTGGTTGTCGGTACAAAGCTCGAACTCGGCATGTTCCAAAAAATTTTCAAAACGTTCTACAGCGAAAATACAGGCCAAAGCCTCTTTCTCATATACGCTATATTTACGTTCATGCCGATTAAGGGTACGACTGACGTACATCACCGGTTGCAACCCTTTAGGACCTTCCTGTAATAACACCCCGCCCAATGCTAAACTAGACGCATCCACCTGCACAATAAATTTTTTGTCAAAGTCTGGCAACGAGAGTATTGGTGGTTCCGAAAGGGCTTTCTTCAGTTCCTTAAATGCTCTATCTTGCTCCTCTCCCCATATAAAAGCTACACCTTTTTTCTTGAGATGATTTAAGGATGCACAAATTTCCGCATAATTCGGAATAAATCTACTAAAAAACCCTACCATTCCCAAGAAACGCATAACCCCTTTTACGTTCTTAGGGGGGGGGGGGGAACGCACGATCGGTGCCACTTTCAAGGGGTCCAGTTCTAACTTCCCATTTCCTACCACAAACCCAAGAAAATGTATTTGGTTTTTGGCCCAACAAACTTTGTCAGGATTAATGGTAAATCCCGCAGATCGTAATTTCTCTAACACCACCCTTACGTGTTCAACATGCTCCTCTAAAGACTCTGAATAGATACAGATATCATCAAGAAAACTAAGCACAAATTTAAACTGCTCTTCATTCAAAAATTTTCCCAGAATACGTGAAAGGCATTGAGCACCAAAATTTACCCCAAAGGGGACTCGTTTCCACTCGTAATGACCCCAGGGGGTGACAAACCCCGTGTACTTACGACTGGATTCGTGCAACATACACTGGTGGAAAGCGGAATTCAGGTCCAAAATCGTAAAAAATTTAGCCTTGCTCAAATATTGCAATAGAACTTCTATTTTCGGCATGGGATGGGGATCTAATAGCACCTTCTGGTTCAAAAATCTATAGTCCAGCACAAGCCTGTATTCCCCTGGCCTTTTCTTCTTTACTAAAAATGCGGGAGAGGCATACGGTGAGTCAGAATGCGTAATAATGTCCTGTTCGAGTAAATCTCGAATAATACCCTTAAATGCCTTTAATTTCGGGGGAGCACACTGGTATGGGGCACATTTTATTGGCACTTCATCGTTTACTTTAATGACATATGGGGCCAACTCACACTTCCATATCCGAGTAGTAATAACATCCTTAAATTCCTCTATTACCTGCTGTATCTTGTCGGCCTCTCTTTCACATAAACTTTCCCGTGCCTCTTCTATCCCCACACACACCATCTTTTTTTTCTTAGGTTTTTCTAGCATTATTTGATGCCGAGGTTCAAAACCAAAATTCAATTTTCTCTGTTTACAATCAATAATAGCCTTAGTGTCGCTCAGGAAATCCATACCTAAAATTAAATCAAATATCAAATTGGGTATCACGTAAAATTTTCGATCCCATGAAAATTTTTCAACTTTTATGTGCAAAATAACGCTTGATTTACTTACGTATATCTTACCGTCCGCCAGTTGAATTTTGAAGTAACAGGGGTTCACTTTTCCCTTCCCTAATCCTTTTTTTATTTTCATGCATTCATCCACGAATTTTTGATTCACAAAACTTTGACTGGCTCCCATATCAATTAGGCTAGTAACCTTCCTATCACCCACTTCAACCTTCATACAAAAATTATTGATATTTCGCATTACCATTAATCTGTGTTTTTCTTTAAACCTATATTTCTTATCACGCGATTTTATTCTACACCAACACGCGAGATGTCCCTCTTGCCCACAATAGCCACATTTGATAATTTTCAATTTCTCGTGACATTCTCTCGCTAAGTGTCCTAACTTATCACACTTAAAGCATTTAACATTTTTTTTATAACTATTCCTATTGCCTCCATCCCTGGGCCTTCCATTTCTCTGGTTACAATTCCGGCTTAAATGCCCAAATTTCGCACAAGAAAAACATACCTTATTCTCAACCTTTGCTCCCTTACGCGGCATTAAATTACCCGCATCATTTTTATTGTCTTTAAGTATACAACATTTAATAAAATCTTTTTTTCTTTCCCTTAACTCGTAACCCGGAACCATCTTCTCGTGTTTACATTGCCGCACATAATGCCCTGGGGCATGGCATCGGTAACATGTTCGCGTAATTGCCTTTTTCTGAAAATCCTTCCTCTCGGGCTCAGCAGTATCAGTTTTTATACCCTCAACACCATCTCTCTTATTATCAACGCGCGCGGTTCTTTCATACTCTACCCGCGCGAACATTAAATTATCAACTTTCGCGCCCCACTCTAATAATTCACCTACCCTTTCAGGTCTCTTTAGGAATGAACACTCCCTACGAACTTCGGGATTCATATTCTCCAAAATTAGACTCACTACTTCTCCCTCCAAAAAATTATCTTCAAAAATTTTCGCATATTGCAAAATTTCATGCACGTAACTACCCATTGACTCATCTCGTCTTTGAAACCGATTCACATATTGATGGATTATACCGTATTTAACCCGTCTAAGGCACAGGTTATCCCAAAGTAAACCCTTAACCTTTTTCCAACCTAAATAATCCGCGAGTCCGCGCGTGATAATAGTCCGTCCCACACCGGCGCATTTACCAACTATGCATTTAAAAAGGCTGGTCGCGTTCGTAAAAATGCGCAATTGCAACAATTCCTCTACGCTTTTACAAAATTCTAGCAATTCCATGGGACCACCCTTCTGCAAAAAAGGCAAAGAATCAATCTCTTTAATTAATTGGTTAGCTTCTACTTGGCTCACCACATCCCTTTCTTCTGTGCAAACAGGCTGAATATTATCGCGTCCCCCATCAGAATTTTCTTTTATCATTATTTCTATTAATTTAAGTCGTAGTATCTCTACGTCATCATCGTCTTCGAACACTACTCCTGCCGCTTCTAAGTTAGCCATAATTCCGCCCCGCTCAAGTTCATATACCCAATTTACCGCCATGCTCAAACACAAAATAGTCACAAATACTATTAGAAATCTGCTCTTCCCAGCAGAGTGGCGCACTTTGTCGTGGTTGACACCCCCTGTGTCACACCACCACAAGTCAGACACCCGTCTGGGAACAGCCTTAAAAACTCCACGTTTCAAATTATTATTTTGCGCGCTGCTCCAATAAACGAGTGCCCCAAAATTCTTAAGTAAATTATTCAAACACCTTTTGGAAAAGGAAGAGAACAGAGTAATAGTATTTAAAATGAAAAAAACGTAATTACTTGCAATGCCAACAATTTTAATGGGACTACTTGCGCATGAACATGGCAGGCAATTTAATTGAAAACAAAATCTCAAAAAGATTACAATAATGCCTATAACCTTTTGCCCTATAGTGCTACAGAGGCTTTTAATAGAGCCACGTTTTAGTATATACCAATAAATAAATACTGTAATAAAATCAAACATTGATGACAAGCAGCTCCAAATATATATATATATATATATATATATAAATAATGAATTACAATTCTTTTTAAATAAAAGTTAATAAAAATAAATGTCACTCTAAAATGTCTTAATTACACCCGGGTGATTTTTAATTTACGACGCTTCGCGGCAAGCATGATACAAGGTTCGTTAAAAATGGGTACCACGATGGAACATACACTCGAAGTTGTAGAAGTTATTTTTCGGATTATTCACTCTTATTTTGGCAAAGTCTAAATCAACGCCCCGGGGTTACAGGGGCAAAAGTTCGAAGCCGGAATCACTTACTTGGATGAACGATGTACGTCGAATCACACCCTGCACCTCCTGGCCCGGAGTTTAGCGGGCTGTAATTTAGCAGAGGTGCTAAATGCTTCATATTAACTCTGCATTCAACGGAAAATGTAGCGTGAACTCTTCTTCTTCTTGGCAGCACCCGTGACAACATAAGTATTTCCCAATGCTCAATACACGTCAGGTGATTTTATTTAAAAAGTATTTGCGAGTCCGCGCCGGCCCAATACCACAAGCCATCATCGCGCTCGTTACGCCCGAAGCGCATACGCGTCACCCGGCGATCCGCTGACGACTCCCGCACAGCTCATTCTGTCTCTCCTTGACGTATTTCCCCCACCACCTTATAGCCTTGGAACAGTCCATTTGCATGCTCACAGCGGGGAAGCATCGCACACAGTATTTTAATTAAAAGTCCAAAGCGTTATTATTAAATATTAAGAAACTAAACCATTAACGTAAAAAATAAAATAATATAAAAACATATTTAAAAATAAGATTTACAAAACTTATAACAAACCAATACTTTCTTTAAAAAAAAAAGGAAAGGGGCAAATATTAAAACTAAAATTACGTAACAGCCATAATTCAAAATTACTTAAAATAAATATAAAATCAAGTGGCCATGCCGCCTATGGCCAAGTGGGGCGACCACTGTGGTGTGATTTTGTTAAAGTACATTGGAGAAGGTTGGAATACCGATTACTCATACATTTCAGACCCTAGGACGTTCTACCCAATTCCACAAAGACTCGAGCCACTTTCTTTACCGGAAAACATCCTCGACCTCCAACAGAAATTCAGTTCATGAATCACGTACTCCCATGGACCGATACAGTAAAATACTTTGGCATCTCCCTTGAGAAAACCCTGACCGGGCACACACACATCACCTATATCAAAAAAAGGACCAACCACAGTGTTATAAGATACAACAAATACGCCCCAGGCTGAGCACCTACAACTCCTATGATCCTTAGTTCAGTCAGTGATGTTCTGTACCTGTGCAGTATGGGCTTGCACTATGTACCCTCTGTTCCATACATCACAAGGGACTCCGAATCATTCTGTCTCCCCATCATTCCTCCTGTCAACACACCTTGTATGATCTGTCTGGAATGCCCTGCCCGGAAACACTCATCAATCTAATGACTACAAAATTACACTGTGAATGTTCACGACATACCAAACCCACCATCACATCAATAGGTCAGTACAACATAGCCACTCCCAAGCTCCACCACCGCCTGAAGTTGGCATAGTCCACCTGTTCGTCTGAATTATTAGGCTAGCAGAAAGATCCACTACTATCATTCAGATAGTTTAATGTCAATTCCTGAAACTGGTATAGCAGCTATCGGAATCAACATTGGGTTGATGAAAAGTCTCTATGGGAATGTGGCAACGTGTGAAAGTGAAATGTGAAACGTGTGAAAAGAAAAGTTATAATTTTTTTTCCTTATGTTTATCTCTTTTCTCTAGTTGATGGACATGAAAGTTTTGTCTTTAAATACAATTGTAATAATTAAAAATGAGTTGTAAAGTTACGCCCAATGACTTATATGAAACAAAAGATGTTTAAAGCAGTGACAAATAATATTGTGTAATGCAACTGTCAACTTGTCAAATATGTGGTCAAGGCTATTTCGCTTGGCTAGTTGGTAAGCCAAAGATCTAAAATCCTTCATTGGAAGGCCAAAAAGCCTACTCTCCATAGACTTTAGGTATTCAACTAGTTCGGATTCTTGTTCAGCAGTGAAAACACTTTTTCAATTTTCAGAATTGTTAACTTTGTTGTCAGGGTTTTTCTTTCTTTTATTAACGTAGCTTTTTAAAGACGATACTGGTACATCAAATTGACGAGAAGCATTGAGAAATCTAATTTTGCCAGAAATTACAACTTCAACTGCTTCTGACATTGCTTTTTTGTCCAGTTTTTGTCTATCAGTTTTCCTGATGTAATTTTGCACCATCTGGAATCATAACAAAAAAATACCTAGAAAATTTTTGCAACGAAAATATAATGGGGCGGAATGAGACACCATTCCGGCTATCCCACCCCATTCCACTCCAACACCTCCTTTTAGGTTATAATTTTTCCTAGATTCCTATGTTGACAAGTGACATTGTGAGAGACAAATGTTTGTTTTTTCAAAGTAGCATTATATTATTTTAAATTTTGTTAAAAATATTAGAAATAATGCAATGTTATGCAAAAATGAAATCATTCAATTAGATTATTGACAAATTACATTTTAGTTTCACGATGTATGAGGTTATATTGGACAGACCAGGGGATACATTGGACAGCTGGCCAATGTATCCCCATGTCTAACCAATTGACGCCACTCCTGCTGCCTGATTAGTTTTGAATAAATATTAAATTGAAAATGATCTCAGGGGGCAAAAAGGGGGTTCGACCTCGTGGCTGCAGCCAGGAGTGCGTCGTGATTTTAAACTACCTGGGCTGTTCAGGCCACCCAGGACGCCTTGAAATAAAGAAAGGGAAACTGACTGAAAAGATACTGCACTTTATTAAGACTGATACACTTGCTTGTCCAACGCCTGGCTGAGTCTGTTGTGTCAGACCGTCGCTTCACGATCGGTTCAACACATTGACGTTGCGCGCAAACAGGATAGGCTGCAAACTCTTGTATAATGTTCTATCCTGTGACCTTTACTAACAACACGAAGGCTGCGGCAAATTATTGTTGAGCTGATAAATTGCAACTGTTTATGTGGTAAATGAAGTTAAACATACAATGACAGCAGTATATTATCAAACGTTCTTAAAGGTGATTGCAATCTAACCCAACACAATGCGAATGTTTCGAATTGTGCGTAAGCCCAGCTAGATGAAAGACATACGAGAGTCACAGTAGCTTCTTACAGGTTGACAAAGTAATTACTTGGTTATATTGCAAATACATATATTACACAGTCAAAATTAGCTAAATCGAAGACACATATATTAAAGAGTTAGTACACCATGACACACAAGTCTTGCCAGAAGCCCTTAACAAATAACTGGCGTAAAAGCCTGGAAAAAATGCGTAAGGCACAAGTCCACTGTCCGAATGCTTTGAACGTGACATTTACGTGATATGCCGAAATATCCCTGTTGGGATTAAAATGATTAAGCGAAGAGCCGCACATAAGAACGTACGGCTAAGTGGGGTCGGGCGCAGAGCTAATTGAAAAGATTTGGTAAACTTACGACTATGGCGATGAACTGGACATGGCGTGAAAACTGTAAGCTCTGCGTTCGCAGAGCGACCGACCGACCCCTGTGAGCTCCCGACGGCAACTGGCGCTCGAGCGCCGCGCGACCTCGCGCCAAGACGCGTGCAGCGCGGGAAAACAGCTCCGAACAGTTTTCGACTTAAATGTTAAATTTGATATTACATGATTATTTAACAATTGCATATAATTTTCATATTATTTCAGTATCCTATTATTATTTTGGTTTTTTAAAAGAAGAATTACTTATTAATTACACACTAGCGCATTGCCACACCCGGCCGGGCGCTGTAGTCGACTTGCTGTTCATCGCAGCGCACATCACGCACGGGCGTGTTCGTTGCACACGCAATTAGAGTAAGTGTTGTTGGGACGTAACGGCCTGTGCGACCCAGAGGGAGCTCTGGCGGCTGGCGTCACAATGTATAGTTTTGTGTGGCCATACTGTATTTACACTGTTTATTTTCTACAAATATTAGCTATATATACCTCTATTTTATTGTTTCCTAATAGCTGGTGCTGAATTACAAAAGGCAGACAGAAAGGCAGTCAGGAGAAGGGGACACAAAAGCTGCAGTCGAGGATGTGATTGAAAGGGGTACATCACTGCGTGTTGCGGACACACAATATGGAGTTAAGAAATCCCGTTTGGGGTATTTAGTTCAGAAAGCGAAAGAATGTGGCATTTCAAACATGGTATGTACCAGTTCCTTTAAAAATAGAGAAATTCTAGATGCAATGGAAAAATCACTTCCTGAGTATCTTGTTAAGTGCTCAGGAATGTTTTATGGACTTACTCCAAAAACTACAAGAAGATTGGCATACGAATATGCAAAACAGAATGGTTTGCTAGTGCCAACTACTTGGGATGAGAAGGGAGAAGCTGGTGTAGACTGGTTCTCAGCTTTTATGAAAATACAACCTAGCCTAACCATACAAACACCGGAAACGACAAGTTTGGCGAGAATGGCTGCTTTCAACAGGCATACTGTGGGTGTATTCTACACTAATATAATAAAGAGGAAAGATTTGTATTTTTGTGTGTATGTTTGTAGTGAATAAACTCAAAAAATACTGTTCTGATTTCAAAACTTTTTTCACCATTAGAAAGCTACATTCACCCTGAGTAACGTAGGCTATATTTATTGCTGGAAAAGATAAGGAATCCTTACTAAAACTTTAGTAACGTAACCAAAGGTGTAAAAAATAATTCCATAAAACATCTTACGTCGCATGCGCTGCGGAAACTATTGATGATAGAACAAAAGTATGTTCTACACTATTAAAGAACATATCAATATCTACAAAAAACTTGTGGATACTATATGTCCAACTATTATCGTTATGTCACAATAACCACTTTTTACATTTTAAAAGTTGATAGAAATACCGACCAAAATTAGACCATGTTATTCATACTTCTGTTTAAATCCTTACCCAAATAAATCATATTGTTTTCAAGACTGTTTCAATTCATGTAGATTACTTTTTGAATTCTTAAAATCGGCTATTCCAATGAATAGATATTGTTACAAACGTTAGCCAGGCCACGTCACGCGCAGCTGCACGCCGTAACATGAGATGTGCTGTGCGCACCTGGGTCGCTGCTTTATCTCCCTCCAGCCCTCCGCTCCCCCCGCGCGGCACTGTTAGTTTGACATCCGAAACCTGCCAGCTACGGAGTTACGTGAGCCGCCGACACGTGTTTCGAGAGATTTCTGCCGTCGGGATGGCTCGGAGTGACGCGACGGGCCCCGGCCGCTCTCGTGAGTTCTGGAATTTCGCTGGGGCCTATATATATGCCCGAGGACGCTGATCGAGAGTCAGTGGAGTTCAGAGCGAAGTCGGGAGTTTTCCCGCGGCGGAGTTTCCGGGCGATAGAGTGGCGAAGTCCCTGGACGAAGGTTCCAGGGCGAAGAGTTCAGTTCTGGGCGATAGTGCCGAGGGCGCGGCAGAGTCCCGAGCGAAGTTCCGAGCGAGGCGTCGAGTGGGATTCCGGCGAAGGGGAAGTGCGACGGCGGCGGCGGAGTGCGGCGACGGAGTCCCGCGACGGAGGACCACGAGGGGTGCTGCGGCGAGAGTTGCGCCAGAGGTGCGGCCCAGCGAGGCGTGTGGATTGTGAGAAACGAGTGACTGGAGGAAGCAACATTTTTTTTAAGTACAATTTATTATTTGGAATTTTTAGATTATTAGCTAGTAATGTAAATAGTGGCAATAAATAAAACTGTGTGTGATAAAAATCTTTAATTGGGCTATCCTTTACGAACCCGCAGTAAATCGTAACATTTTTGGTGTCAAAAGTGGGATAGCCCTAATTTAAAGAATTTAAGATTAGTTTATAGTGCATTAAAATTTAATTAGATTTTCGAGACTGCAACAAGTGTTAGGAACTGTAGTAGTTTGGATATTAGTGTTAGTGTTTAGTAGGGGTTTTGGTTAGCTCGTAGAGAAAATTACATTGTCGCCATAAGACATTAGTGTTAGGCTTATAGTACATGTGGACAAGAAATATGGCTGCGGACGAGCAAAAGAATTTAATGGCATTCCTGTCTGAAATGAGAGAAGAAATGAAGAATGAAATGAAGAGTAACAGGGAAGAAATGAAGAATGAAATGAAGAGTAACAGGGAAGAAATGAAGAATGAAATAAAGAGTAACCAGGAGAAAATGGAAAATAGGCTGGACGAGATGAAGAGTGGCCAGCAAGAAATGAAGAATAAAATTGATAACTGCCAGGAGGAGATGAAGAATGCTATGAAGGAAGAAATAGAGGACATCAAGAAAAACCAAGAAGAAATGAAAAAGAAGATCGATGAAACCAGCAACCAGTTGGAAGGCAAAGTACAGTGTTTAGAGCAACATGTGGCAGAACATGAAGAACTAGTAGCACAACAGCTGGCCCAACTCGAGCACACCACAAAACAGCTCAAGCGGACCACCGAGCAGCAAGTAGCAGCTGTAACTGAAGAGTGCCATCGGATGATCAAGGAAGCTGCGTCGGATACGAAAAGGAGCAGTTATTCTGGAGATGTGAAGGTGGAAGGCGCAACCTGTCACCCAAAATTCAAGCCACCTACCTTTGATGGCCAATCATCATGGGCTGTCTACAGGCGACAGTTTGAGGCAGCTGCTGAATTAAATGCGAGGATCTCCACTAGAGCTGCTGCAGACCATACCAGTTACAGACCAGAAGAATATGGGATATTAGTAGAGGCCCTTGAGTTAAGGTATGGCGATCGACACATGGGCGAGGTGTACCGAACAGCCCTGAAGACACGTCAACAAAGATCTTCGGAAACCCTCCAAAATTTCGAAGCCGACATCGAGCGACTCGTGCACCTCGCCTACCCAAAAGCACCAACAGAGTTCCGCCAGCAGCTAGCCACTAGTGCTTTTATAGACGGGCTCCGAGATGCGGAGGTTCAGCAAACTCTTCGTTTGGCCCGACACAAGAAGAGCTGCGAGGCCTTGGTTCATGCTCTGGAAATCGAGGCAGCACGCAGTGCCTCTAGAAACACAAGCATCAGGACAAGGAGAGCTGGACTGGAGCCATACAATGCAGCAAATGCTAGAAACACCACTAATGAAGTAGATATTATAAGGGCATCGAAGAAACTGCTGAATGATACTCCAGGTAACCAGATCAAAAGAGCAGGAGGACGCCCGTGGTGCTTCATCTGCAATGAACTAGGACACATCAAGTGGGACTGTCCGACACGCAGGAAGACAACACAACAGGAAGAAAAACAAGAAGACCAACAGGGAAACGAGCAATAGCTGGTATGAGGGGGCGCATGCCAGCTCTACAGGAAATGGTAGCCCTTAGGGTTTTTCCTGTATCCATATTTCGTAGAGGCCATGACAGTTTGCTGCTCAATGGTGGATCAATGACAGACAGTGTTTACTTACTGTTGACATAGGAGCATCGGCATCTATTATTCGCACAGATATTGTAAATAGAGAAAAACTGAAGAGAACACCCATTCCATACAGACTCAAAACAGCAACTGGCGACACCTCACCTGTGCATGGACAGTTGGATCTGGATTTAAGGATTGGAACTTGGACATTATCACAGACCTTTCTTGTTGCTGATATCACATATGAGGTAATATTAGGAGTAGACATCATGAATCGATATGGATTCGTTATTGACATGGAAGGACAGGTACTGCATATTAAAGATGAAGTGGTGGCTTTGTTTACTCCCGACCAACTAGAAGTTCCTGTAATGCAAGTGGTAGTTAGCGAAACTGTTTCAATTTCAAGCAAATCATGAGAAGATAGTAGCAGCTAGGATTACGGGAGACCCTAGGGGCAACATGAGCTACCTGATAGAGCCAGATATGAAGTTAGGATTGAAGACACTCCTGGTCGCTCGAAGCATTGCAAGATGTGGCGAGGTTGTACCAGTCAGGGTGGCCAACCTCGACTCTCGAACAAAGGTTCTTAAAACAGGGGACCCAATAGCTAGCTGCGAACCAGTCTCTTGGGTTAGGCCAATGCGAGTCTTCCTCACCTGTTAGACATGATGTGCAAAAACTGAACCAGAATCTAGAGAAACTACTAAGGCGATGCCAAAATAATCTGACAGATGGGGAAATGGAAGAAGTAGCAGCTTTTCTGGTAAACAACCAGGATGTATTTTCTTCAGGGGATACTGACCTTGGGAGAACAAACCTGGTCTATCATCGCATCAACACAGGTGATGCAGAGCCGATCCGACAGGCACCACGACAGCTGCCTCTAGCAAAACAGGAAGAGGCTGTGAAGTTGATCGCGGGTATGATGGAAGGTGGTGTAATAGAACCATCAGAAAGTCCTTGGGTTTCCCCAGTTGTTATAGTGGCGAAGAAGGATGGCCAACTGAGGTTTTGTGTGGACTACCGGAAGCTGAATGACATCACCAAAAAGGACAGCTACCCACTCCCACGTATCGATGACACACTTGATACACACTCTGGCACCAGATGGTTCTCTACATTGGACTTGAAGAGTGGTTACTGGCAAGTGGAGCTACACCCAGAGGATAAGTAGATGACTGCTTTTACATCAGGTAGTGGTCTGTTCCAGTTCACTGTGTTACCATTCGGGTTTTGTAATGCTCCTGCAATGTTTGAGAGATTGATGGAGCTTGTCCTGCATGGCTTGACTTGGAAAACATGCCTAGTATATCTGGACGACATTATTGTAGTAGGTAATACAGTGAAGGAACATTTGCAAAATCTCCAGGATGTATTCGACAGGCTTCGCCATGCCCAACTTAAGTTCTAAGAAGTGCTTCTTGTTCCAGCATGTGGTTACATTCCTTGGGCATATCGTATCGCAGGATGGAGTGCGAACAGATCCTGAGAAGATCCATTCTGTTATGGAGTGGCCTCAACCTAAGAACAAGCATGAAGTAAGAAGTTTCTTGGGACTCTGTACTTACTACAGACGGTTTGTGCCCGGGTTCTCGACAATCGAAAAACCACTGCATCAGCTGACCGAGGACAAGAGACAATTTATCAGGACCTCAGCATGCGAGACTGCATTTCAAGACCTCAAGAAATCCCTGTGTTCTAGCCCCATACTTGCCTACCCCCATCTACATGGAGAGTACATCCTCGACACAGATGCGAGCGGAGATGGTTTGGGCGCTGTCCTGTCCCAGGTTCAGGGTGGAAATGAACGAGTAATAGCATACTACAGCAAAGTTTTGTCTAAGCCTGAACACAACTATTGTGTCACAAGACGAGAACTCTTGGCTGTAGTAAAGTCTTTGCAACATTTCCACAAATATTTATATGGGAGAAAATTTCTTTTACGCACTGACCCTGCCGCACGTAAGTGGCTACTACAGTTCAAGAATCCAGAGGGACAACTTGCTAGGTGGATTGAACAGATACAGCAAAATGATTGTCGGATAGAACACAGGAAAGGCCGAATTCACAGCAATGCTGATGCACTCTCCCGAAGGCCATGCAAGGTAGACTGTAACCATTGCAACAGGGCAGAGAAAAATGAGGGGATCGAAGATATTCGGCGAACAACGATAATTAACGGGGAAGAAAAATGGGATAGTGCCAGCTTGAAGGCAGCACAGCGGCAAGATCCTGACCTGTCACCTATCATAAGCTGGTTAGAGAGTGGTGCTGGACGTCCAAAATGGCATGAAATCTCCAGTGACCATATGGCGGTGAAAGGTTACTGGGCACAGTGGGATTCCTTGAGAATTGTGGATGGGCTACTAATGAGGGCATGGGAGAGTCCGAATGGAAAAGTAGTTACCATGCAACTACTCCTTCCAAAGAGTCTAGTGGCAGAGGTGTTGAAGGAAATTCATGATGGTACCTCTGGTGGTCATCTAGGGGTGAACAAAACTCTAGCCAAGACCCGTCAACGCTTTTATTGGTTGAGGTGTCGCCAGCATGTGGAGGCTTGGTGTAGACAATGCGAAGCATGCTCGGCTAAAAAGGGGCCACAACAACGAAGTCATGGGAAAATGAGAGCATACAATGTAGGGGCCCCCTTTGAGAGGATAGCCATCGACATCCCTGGACCATTTCCCAAGACTAAAGATGGTAACCGGTATATTCTGGTAGCAATGGATTACTTCAGCAAGTGGCCAGAGGCTTATGCACTTCCTAACCAAGAAGCCTCCACTTTTGCAGATGCAATAGTCAGCAACTTCATTTGCAGATTTAGGGTACCAATGGAGCTCCACTCAGACCAAGGCCACAATTTCGAGTCGACAATATTTCAGGAGGTGTGTCGGTCACTGGGAATAAATAAAACCAGGACAACAGTCCTACATCCTCAGTCCGATGGCATGGTGGAGAGGTTCAATAGAACTCTGGAGGAATACCTTGCCAAAGTTGTGTCCGAGCATCAACAGGATTGGGATCAACACATCCAGTTGTTCCTAATGGCATATAGATCTTCCATCCATGACTCCACTGGGCAGACCCTTGCGAGTATTGTGTTTGGACAGGAGTTGAGGCTGCCCTGTGATGTCAAGTTCGGTCGTCCGCGCAAGGAGACGACCAGCACTACTGAATATGTAAATCATCTAGAGGAGCGAATGTCACTTGTACACGAGGAGGCCCGCAGGAATCTTAGATTAGCGACGAATCGAATGAAGACTAGGTATGACCTGAAAGCCAATTCATCCGGATTCCAGAAATGTGATTAAGTGTGGTTGTATAACCCGCAGTGAAGAAAGGGAAGGTGCCCTAAACATCAAGCATCATGGGAAGGCCCCTATGAGGTCTTAAAGCGCCTAAATGATGTGGTTTACAAGATCCAGAGAGGAAAGAGGGGACGTATGAATGTGGTACATTTAGACCGCATGAGGGAATATTCAGGAAGGGATGAGTTACCTGTTCGGGACGAACAGGTTTAAGGAGGGGGCAATGTTACAAACGTTAGCCAGGCCGCGTCACGCGCAGCTGCACGCCGTAACATGAGATGTGCTGTGCGCACCTGGGTCGCCGCTTTATCTCCCTCCAACCCTCCGCTCCCCCCGCGCGGCACTGTTAGTTTGACATCCGAAACCTGCCAGCTATGGAGTTACGCGAGCCGCCGACACGTGTTTTCGAGAGATTTCTGCCGTCGGGATGGCTCGGAGTGACGCGACGGGCCCCGGCCGCTCTCGTGAGTTCTGGAATTTCGCTGGGGCCTCTATATATGCCCGAGGATGCTGATCGAGAGTCAGTGGAGTTCAGAGCGAAGTCGGGAGTTTTCCCGCGGCGGAGTTTCCGGGCGATAGAGTGGCGAAGTCCCTGGACGAAGGTTCCAGGGCGAAGAGTTCAGTTCCGGGCGATAGTGCCGAGGGCGCGGCAGAGTCCCGAGCGAAGTTCCGAGCGAGGCGTCGAGTGGGATTCCGGCGAAGGGGAAGTGCGACGGCGGCGGCGGAGTGCGGCGACGGAGTCCCGCGACGGAGGACCACGAGGGGTGCTGCGGCGAGAGTTGCGCCAGAGGTGCGGCCCAGCGAGGTGTGTGGATTGTGAGAAACGAGTGACTGGAGGAAGCAACATTTTTTTTAAGTACAATTTATTATTTGGAATTTTTAGATTATTAGCTAGTAATGTAAATAGTGGTAATAAATAAAACTTGTGATAAAAATCTTTAATTGGGCTATCCTTTATGAACCCGCAGTAAATCGTAACAATATTACCAATTTAATAAGTCACTAGCGGCCTGTCCTGGCTTCGCACGGGTGGACTTGATTTTTTTAAAAATATTTTTACCTTTTATTTATATTTTTTGTTTAATTTCTGTATTATTTAAAAACAGTATCACATTATCTATGTATACTTACAATCCGAATTTGTTCATCGTTTTTTATTAAAGTAACTTATTTAATTTTAAGGGAGACATATTACTTAGTATTTTTTTATTTACAATTTTTCAACATTTTACATAGCCCCCCCAAGTATTGTTGGACAATGAATTAGCTCAAACTGTTAAGAGTCTAGAAATTCTTATAGACACAATCTATCCCGACATCGAAAATCTCACAGAAAGAAGTTTCAATTGGCTCTGTTCGAGGGCGATAGTGTCACCGAGAAATGACTCAGTAAATCACAGAGTCAAACTTTTTCGATTGTTGGCATCGACCTAAGAAAAGAGGGTTTCTCTCATGGGCAATGTTGCCCTTTCTCAAGTAGGATCTCCTGAAAATCAATATGTTTTGTTATCACCTACAAATACCACTGCCTACATAGTGTACAGTGAAGCTTTAAGGTAAAGTTTTGTAAAATAAAAGTAAGAACCAATAGAATTAAATAAAGCTTTAAAATAAAAATGTAAAGACAGAAATGTAAAAATTACAATGACTTAGAAAAACACTTTAAAGTTAAATACATACACCTAAAACAACAACAAAAAATTTAAAAAAAACAACAAAAAAATTAATAAAAAATTTAAATATATAAAAAACATAAGACAATTTAATTAGGTAGGATCAGATAAAAATGTAAAATGTAAAAATGTGAATAAAAAATACTAAGTAATATGTCTCCCTTAAGATTAAATAAGTTACTTTAATAAAAAAAAGATGAACAAATTCGGATTATAAGTAGCTATACATAGAATGAAAACAAAAAATATATAAATAAAAGGTAAAAATATAAAAAAATCATGTCCACCCGTGCGAAGAAGAGACGGGCCACTAGTCTTTGATAAACTTGAAACTGTACTCAAAAGGCACAACTTCCATCCAAATTAGATCTATAATTTAGATGAAACTGGAGTGACAATAGTTCATCATACTGAGAAATTTATTGCGCAGAAAGGACACAAACAGGTGGGACAAGTCACATCTTGGGAGCGCGGGGAACTTACCACACAGGTGGGTGTTCTGTACTCTTTGTGTGTAAATATTGTCAGTAGGTTGGCGGGTCTGGATTGGAAAGCTATGTGTTGTTGTTGTTGTGGTTGTGAAGGTGAACTGGCGAGAAAATGGACAATGAGTTGAAGGAATGATGGTAATAGTGCAGTAATGTATTCGGGTAATTAATTTGTGGCAATGGTAATGCACTGCCCCCAGTATGGATTTTTCCTCGGGAGGGCTACGATGAAACACTACATAATGATGTCAGGGGCTCCAGTTGGTTCTCTTGGCCTAGTGCTTAAATCGGGCTGGATGACATAAGACAATTTTACAGAAGTTTTACAGTTTTTCAAAGACAATGTACGGTGCACCAAAGAGAGCCCCGCTTCTCACAGTGGATTATCATGAGTCACACTTGAGTGTTCAGGGTTTAGAATTCTGCAAGCAAAATGGGATTGTGGTGCTGACAGTTCGCCCCCTCCCCCCCCCCCCCCCCACACACACACATCCAACAAACTGCAGCCACTGGATCATTGAGTATTTGGTCCTTTAAAAAAATTCTTCAGCATGGCTGTAAACTCTTGGATGAACTCCAACCCAAATGTAATGCTTAACATTTACGCTCTCCCAAAACTGTGTGGTTATGCTTGGGACGGATTAGCAACTCCACAAAATGTTAAGTCTGGTTTCAGAGTAGCTGGCACTGTGCCATTCGACAGAGATTTCTTCTCAGATGAAGATTTCTTGTCATCTGCAGTGTCTGATCGTCCCCTCCTGGTTATGAATGAAGACAACCCTGGACCCAGCATCCAAGTGGCAGAAAGAAGTTCCTCGTTTCATGTTCCAAGCTCTGCAGCGATAGCTACGAGTTATGCGGCAATAGGTGCTGTCTTGCCAGAAGATGTTAGACCCATTCCAAAAGGAGCTCCTAGAGTTCAGTCAACACATGGCCGGAAACACGGCATATGTATGATAGCTACAGATACTCCTGAGAAGATGAACCTGGAGAAAAAAAAAACAGTTCCAGTGTTAAGAAGAAAGCTCTTATGACATCTTCAAGTTAGAGTTTTGAAAACATTTATAAATTGTGTGAAGAGTCGGGGGATTCTCCGTTTTCTTCGTCAGAGTCCGAAGAAAGTGATGGCGAAGATGTTTCTGAACCGAAGGAGGCAGATTTTGTTGTAGTAAAATTTGCGCAAAAGAAAAAAAGTGCTGCACTACATTGGTAATATTGTGACAGTAATCAAACCGGTGTTCGAGTATGAAATAAACACACACACGGCACTGAAATTTACTTGATGTTACTTGGCTAGGGGTGTGTCAGCCAGTGGTGTTGATGTGGGTGGGGTGGTTCACTGCTCCCAGAGTTACGACATCATTGTATTGCATTATAAAAAGTGAGTTTAAAATTAAGACAGAGTCTAAGGTGATAAATAGAATGGCATAAATGGTTTACCAAACAATGGACATTAAATCATTGTAACAAATAGCCAATGGGAATACCAAGGGATGGGCAACTTAATGGAGGGGAGAAGGGAGGATGTCCAGAAGATTGTTGTAGGCCTTATCAGTTTGTGCAATAATCGGTATTCATGTATTTGTGTTGCTGCCTAACCACCTTGCCTAGGTGGTGAGGTGGTAAATTGGGTACTGGCTAGCAAGTCGCGTGGAGACTCTATGGTCTCAGGGGTGACATCACCACGTGGCTACAAGGTGCCCCAGGATGTAATCCCCCCAGGACACTGTGCTACTGAAGACAATGAAAGAGGAGTCCAGGTAAAATGTACAATCATTGTGCAGCACACTCGTACAGATGCTGCTTGATGTCGTGGCCTGTCCCGGTCCTCGAGCGCAGGGTCGATGCTAAGGATATCATGATTGTGCCTGGCATAATATGGAGTTAAACATTGACATGAAACACTTCCCTAGCATAAAGGTTACATGTTGTGGCCCGCTGCCCGCGGAATATGACCACATGCGACCGGGCGGGCGAATTAACAATACAGAGAAAAAAAACCACACGTAGTACGAATACATTAAATTAAGCGGCTGGTGAGTTCGGGCCAGTCGATGGACGAGCCGCGAAGCCTGAAATAAAAAAAAGGTTCAAAAACTTACTATCACAGAGAAGAAAGATGATCTGAAAGAACGACGTGGTGCGATACGTGTCTAGTCCCAGGGCCGGTCCTAGGGCGGTGCGAGCGGTGCGACCGCACCGGGCGCCATCAAGGGAGGGGGCGCCGAAATCAACCGACACATGAGACGAACGACGGTGACGATCGGTCTCACGGGAAAATGGACGAATTGAGGTACCCGCCCTCCGAAATCACGGTGTCAGATCTCCAAATTGAATGAATCCAAATTAATAATGATTATGTGTACGACAGCTCTTTTAACGTGGCTCATTCGTATTACATTACTAGCAATTGTTTATTTACATCCTGTGTCCCACAGTTTACAGTGGCGCTTCATCCGGCCGTTACTTGAACTGCTTGGCGCCTGAGTCTTCCAATTTCCAGTCGTTCATAGGGGCAAGTGGGGCGCGGGGTTAAATTTCGTCCGTCACTTGTTTCGCTAGGCAAGCATTGTCTATTGAATTGCCAAGTCGTTCAAACATGCGCGAGTGTATATCTGTATTGTACAGTGTGTGTGTCGTTAGATTATTACAGAAGAATCCTTAATAGAAAACAGAAGTAGGTAAGTATTGTTTATATAAGTTCCTTTCTAGTAGTGGAGCACAGATGCGGATACCGATTAATCGCATATTAACAGCAACGTATCCAAAGTTTTGTTAATATGGCGTCTTCGTGCATGTTCGGCGATGTTTGTTTTAACGAATAAGAAATACATATTGCGACAAGATGTTGGCGACACTTAATTTCCATACATATACATTGCATTGAAATGTTATTAACGTTTACTTGATCTAAACGTTCGCAATCGTTCTGAAATTATCTCCGTTATTTTAGTACAGTTATTTTCCGATAAGAATCTTAACTTATTTAAATGTTAACATATGATTATACACAAAGGCCAAAAATGAATAGCGTAATAATTTATTACCATATAAAGCGGACGTTTCAAGAATCGGTAATCGGTAAAGTCATATCAGTGCACCACTACTTTCTAGTGTATTCTGTGGTACTGCGATAAGACATATCCACTTATCAACGAACGAATCCACACGGCGAGATTAAACACGGTGTCTTAGGCATTGAATGATTATGCGCGTTTGTCGAGTACGTTTCTCCTTGCAGCCCGATGTACTGCGCTTTTGTAGTGTATTTATTATAGTGTATGTATGGTAGCTTTTGTATGGAAGTGATGTACCTGTTACGTAATAACTATTATTTAATCTTTGCCTATACTGTGTTTTATATATAAGGTGGTAAAGGTGTAGGTACTAGTTTGTTTTAACAAATTTGTATAGGCCTACTATATATTATATATCACTCTTGTTAAAGTTATTTATTTTTTGTCCAATAACTATTAAAAAACGTTTGGTCTAAGGGCCTGTTTTACTGCCTTTATTTAAGTGACAATTAGCGTAACTGAGTTTTTACGTATTTTGAATGGAAAATAAATGAAAAATCAATCAGTTATACTAACTGTTGGATAAATAAAGGTGGTTAAAAACAGGTCCGTAATTAATTAAAAGTGCAAAAAACGGGTTTTTAAATAGTCCCTGAACTTAAATAAAGGAAAAAAAATTAATTTTATTATTTGATAACTGGCTACTTCCGGCGATTACGATCGCGTGGGTCCGTAGAAAAAATTATCGCACATCAGAATTTAAATCTTTAACTCAAGTATGTCCTATTCTATGTCACTGATTTCCTGATATCATGTATGTAACGAGTGATGGTTAAATGTGTCTTTTACAGATTAAAAAACATGTCACAGTATTCAAAAAAATTTTCTGGTGCACAAAACTTAAAAAGGAAACGGATAAAGCAAGCCGAAACTGAAAAATCTGCAAATTTGCTATCAAAATTTTTGAGAGTCGAAAAGTTATCTGACCCTTCATCACCAGAACTTCAATATCAACATGCAATAGAAGAAGACCCGCTTGAAAAAAGTTCTGATCTTGAAGATACACAGCACCATTTTCAAGAAGATTTAGCTGTTCCTGGAACCTCATCTGCATCTCAAAATATTACAGAAGAAGTTGTAACAGATGAATCGTTATCATCATCTTTTAAAGAGAGAAAACTAGATGATATTTCAAAATGGCCGCTTATTATTGACTCTGCAACAAAAGATGAAATACTTCTTCAAGGCCCTGTTTGTAATGAAATGAAAAACGAAAATTACCCAAAGAATTGTGACGGCCGTCATTTTTCAAATTCGCATTTTGAAAAAGTAATGCCAAATGGGGAGATTTTTAAAAGAAGATGGCTCGTGTACTCTAAATCTGCAGATAAAGTATATTGTTTTTGCTGTCGTTTACTCAACACAAACCCCAACTCTAATTTGGGAAAAGAAGGATTTGACGACTGGCGGCACTTATCAACGCGTCTCAAAACACACGAAACATCCTCAGATCACCGACGTGCTTTGAACAGTTGGATACAAGCATCGATTAGGTTGAAGAACTGTAGCGGGATAGACAAACAATTACAAAAACAGATTGAAGATGAGAAATCGAGATGGGTTGCTATCCTCGAAAGAATGATGTCGATAGTGTTCTTCTTGGCAGGCAATAATTTGGCGTTTAGAGGGAGCTCTGAAACATTATACACCCCTAATAATGGCAACTTCTTGGGTTTGGTGCAATTATTAGGAAAATTTGACAATGTGATGATGGAGCACCTCCGCCGTAATGTAAATAAAGAGACTAATGTCCACTATTTCAGCAAACGCATTCAAAACGAATTAATTGGCTTACTTGGAAGTTAATTTCGAAATAATATAGTGAATATGGTAAAGTCAGCTAAATACTTCTCCATCATTATGGACTGCACTCCTGATGTAAGCCACATTGAACAAATGTCACTAACATTTCGGTTCGTTGACGTTAATGAAGAAGAAGTGGAAGTGCGAGAGTGTTTTGTTGCTTACAAGCCAGTAAGTGACTCTTCGGGAGCAGGACTCACTGGCCTCTTTCTTGATTCGATTGTACAAGAATTTGATTTAGACATGAACGATTGTAGAGGTCAAGGCTACGATAATGCAGCGAATATGATAGAAGTGAACAAAGGTGTACAAACCAGAATTTTAAACCTATATCCTCGGGCAATTTTTAACCCATGTGGCTGCCACAGCTTGAATTTGGTGATAGCAGATGCAGCCAAAAGTTCCGTTAAATCTGTTTCTTTATTTGGATTTCTCCAAAGACTATTTGTTTTATTCTCTGGATCAACCAAACGATGGGAAGTGATATCCAAGCACATAGACGGATTATCATTAAAAAAAGTTTGCGAAACTCGCTGGGAGAGTAGAGTTTCTAGTCTTGCTGCTGTTCGCTTTAACTACACTTCAGTTCGTGAAGCCCTTCAAAATCTTCATGAAGAAACTAATGAATTAGTTGCAGCATCAGAGGCATTGTCGCTTATTCAGAATATGGAGCAATTTGAGTTCATAATTACAATGGTGGCTTGGTATGATATATTGTTCCAAGTAAACATTGTAAGTAAAGCTATGCAGTCTGAAACTATGGACTTACCACATGCATCGCAATTACTGAAAAACTGTTCGGAATTCGTGAAAGAGTACTGTAGCTTTTCCTCAACTCTAATTACAGCTAAAGAAATAGCGTCTCTAGCCGAAATAAACAAAGTTTTTAAGGCAGTCCGATCGCGAAGAAAAAAAACTGTTATTTGAATACGAAGCTAAGCAATGGCGTATGTCCAAAAGCCTACATCAAATCATGCACTCCCATTGCACAAATCTTTCAAAGATAATGTACCGGAGGAATTATATAAAATGAACGTTTTTTACCCGATGATAGACACAATTGAGAATACATTGGTTACACGTTTTCAACAACTGTCAAAATTCAATGATACATGGTCATTTTTATACGACATTAAAATAATTCCAGAAAAATCCATGTTGGAAAAAGCCTGTGCCGAATTGCAAATCACTTTAACGAAAAATGTGACGTATCTGGTCATGAATTGGTTGAAGAACTTGTGAGCCTGAACCCATTACTAAGAGATCTTCAGTCAGGAGAGCCAATAAAAGTACTTCGACTTATAAAAAAAAATGATTGGCAAGATATTTTCCCGAATGTATGGACAGTGCTTCGTATCTTGCTAACTGTGCCTATAACTGTTGCCAAAGGAGAACGAAGTTTCAGTAAATTAAAACTTATAAAAACCTACCTACGGACTACTATGTGTCAGGAAAGACTGTCCGATCTTGAAATTTGGCTATAGAAAATGCTATTGCCCAAAAGTTGAATTATTCTGACTTGATAAAAAAAAATGCAAGTGCTAAAGCTAGAAAACTGATTATCTAGGTATTTTTTAAATATTTTTACTACATGTCTACATACTTTTTGATTAATGTTTGCATGGAACATAGAATAAATTAAATTTGACAATCATTATATTTATTATTATTATTATTTGTCATTTGTCCACTACATCTATCACATATCGGTAATCGCAAAAACTGGTCAAACGAACATTTCTAAGATTTGACATTTTAGACAGCAGTAATTCGGCTTAATAATCTGAGGCGGCTGCTTTTTTTGGTGGAAAATTAAGCAACCAGTTTAACAATTTTTTTTTATTTAGAGGGGCGCCATTTTTAGATTTCGCACCACCTAAATATTTGATAGGACCGGCACTGTCTAGTCCCACCGACAAGGGATGACGAACTGCATGCTCAGCCCGAATGGCAGCGGCCAACGGGATCCCTTCCCGCGAATAAAACCCGCGCAACTCCGGAGTGGACGAGGGCAGGACTTTTGAGCAGATTTTCATCAGGTTAGCGATTCTTAAAGATTATGTTTTGTGTCAATGAAAACATTGTCTGTTAGTTTGGTGTATACATTGTCGTCCCCCTGGCCCTAATTCCCCCCGGTCCCCGACGATGCTCGCCCTGTGAAAAACGTCTGCCCGAGTAGCTCCAGCCGGAGAGTGGCGAGTTCAGGCCTAACGTGGCCGGGACCGGGAGATGTGGGTACTGGGGAGGGGAATTGTGGAGAGGTAGGGAACGTTGGCGAAGGCGATGGGAAAAGACGTCTCGCTCGGTTCTGTAGACGAGATTTATTAATGGAAAGCCTAATCGCGGCCTGGCCGACCACATCGAGAGACAGACGTTTCTTCCATGCCGCGACCCGGACTCCCTAATGAAAAACAGAAAATAAACGCGGAGTAGTAAGACAGCCGATGACTTCCCCGTGGTACTTGAAGCTGTTCGGGGTAACTCGACTGTGCGTAACGTACTTGAGACGTGTGTCTACTCGCGGAGAGGAGCGACACAGGTCTGCTCCGCGCGGCAGCTAGTTAGCTACTAAATATCCTCTCGTAGAGCTGTAGCAAACCGTATGTATTCGGTACTGAGTAACGGATGTGCCATCTAGTAACGAGTAACGAAACGTTACACACGAATGAATTTCGTTACTAGCATTTTCCGCATGTTTTACGCATGCGCGCGCATATTCGATGAATTTGCGTTACAAAGAACGATGTTTGTTTATTAAGTAAAGTATAATTTGGAAATTCGTCGTCCAAGTTTTTTTTACTGTTTATTAAAGGTATTGTGTGTGTAGACAAAGTTTGAGATTGGAACAGAGTAGGTATATATAGTTCGTTCTGGGATACCGGTGGGCGGTGAGCGATCCGGGGATCTGCGGCGGCCATATTGGATTATGTCACTCCCGGTGCCATATTGGAATACATCACTTCCGGCGGCCATATTGTATTTGACCATGACCTTTGACCCCGGTGGCCATTTTGTTTTATCCGCCATTTTGTTTTGTGGAACATTCCGCCATTTTGAGTTTCGTTCACCATCTTGAAAATCTTTATTTATTATCCGATTTTAATGAAAAAAATTCAAATTTATAAAAAATTAAATAATCAAAATTTTTAAATAAAATTTTAGTTAAAAAAACCTGTGCATCGAGTACCCCACTCCTCTACATTATGAATATACCATCTAGCCTCCCACTCCTCTGTTACAATGACATCGTTATCGAACACCCCACTCATACCTGTTACAGTTTTTCGTTACACTGCAATCTTTAAAATAAATTTATTATCAAAATAAAAATTATATACCATTGTTGTCTGCTGGAGGCAGCTATCTTATTTAGTGGAGACCACCATCTTGATTTCATCTGATGGATGTCGTCATCGGGTGTAGGTTTCTAAAGTATGTTAGTGTATGTAAGGTCGAGATCTATTCCGTACCAGCATTATTATGACCCTTATAGACAATAATCCATAAAATCCACAAAATCCACAGTCATTTCGTTGTTGTAACCACAATTTTTTCTTAAAGTCTTATCATTTATAGGTGTTAACTGAAATATGTTATCAATACTATCTTTGTGGATGTGAAAGTTAAAGTAACGATAATTTAAAAAAAAAGCATTTATTACTCCATCTTAGTGGACCAGAAATTTTTCAGAGTCCTAACTCACAAGTAATATTCTCTTCTCATGTTTGCGTACTCGTGTTTTAAAGCTGCATGGAAGCAGATATTTTTTTATGTCTGCATATAATTACATTCCTAAACAAGTTCATGTTTCCGTACTCGTGTTTTAAAGCTGCATGGAAGCAGATGTTTTTAATGTCTGCACATAATTACATTTTACCATTCTCTAAGGCATTTATAGGTATTAGTACCTTGGATGATATAGGTGTTATGTTAAAATAATAATCAATTTGACGCAACCACATTCATAGAAAAGGACGCACAATCGGAAGCACAATCAACAAAAAGGAAGCACATTTGGAAGCAGAATCAACAAAAAAGGAAGCACATTTGGAAGCACAATTAACAAAAAGGATGCACAATCGAACATTTTACGTTTCAACTTAATGTCTGATCGCTATAGTGTATAAGATGCACTTACAACACTCACCTCAGCCATTACCTACTGCCGCTACGAGATGCATTTCATATCAAATGAAAATAGTATTTTTTTAAGTCGTGGCAAGAAGTCGAGTAAATCAAATATTAAAAAATATTTAACGCTATTTAATAAAAAAACACACACTCCTTCGCACCATATTCTCCCCCTTGTTAACACAATACCATTCAGAAGGCGTTACCGACCCCCTTCACAACACCCCGCCCCACAGTACTTCCCATAATAGCCATCAAATACTTTTTCCACACAACTATACAATCATCACACAGCTCCAAAGTCGATAATTCAGGAATAAGCGCCTAATATTCCCCCACCACCGCGGCAATATCCTCCACAGTCAGAGTGCAGGTGTTCACAGGTACATCCGCGATGTCTTCCCGGGACTCTTCGTCTTCATCCATCGTGTGGCCGGCAGGGCCACATTTTTACTTGTAATTTATTTTGTTGCTGGTCTCTAAATTTTATATGGTTTTTTATTTTACGTATTTTTATGCCTTTTTTAATTATTGTTAATTTATCTGTAATTTTTTAATTATATTTGTTTCTGTTATTTAGTTATACGCCTTTTGGTAGCTATGGATTATAAGCTTAAGAATATCGATTGTGTTTCACGTAATTACCACTTGGCGAGCGCCCGGCGGTTGGCTGATGACGTCAGACATTCGGCTTGCCGAGAATGGGAAATCAGCTGGGGCCGCGTGAAGTGGGTGGCCAGCGACCGTGGAGGACAGAGCTATGTGACGGTGCGGACTGGTGTGCCGGACGGCAACGGGCGACGAAGAGTATTGGGATGGAGGATCCACGCTGGGTGGCAGGGCAATGGATTGCCCTGTGATACAGAAGAAATCAAGGTAAAGAGAGGCCGCAATTTTGATTTTTACCCTCGTGGTGCTGCACTGGTTTTTGGCAAACCTAGTGAACTGTGTATTTTCCCATACTAAATTTTATTTGGACGGAACTTTTATTAGCCTGTTTGGTGAAGAGGCCCATTTGTTTCACACGTTGTTCCAGTGTGGGATTTTTTTTTTAAAAAGGTCGCCCGTTTGCCTGTTTGGGAGAAACGAACATTTTGCAATTTGTTTTTGAGACTTTGTCTTCGGAATTTGCATACTTAAAGTTGGCTTTAGCTAATATAATCAGCTTGTGCAGTATTATTAAAAGTATGCGATCGACATTGCACTACATGCGCAGTCTGATTTTCGTTGGTGCGGCCATTCTACGTTTTTATGAAATCATTGGCAAGTTAATAAAGAAGTAAGACTTTGTTTGAAGTAGATGATAAATACTTCTGTGGTAACATAGTTATGTTACGTGAAGAGTTTTTGCTACATTTCCCTTAAAAATAAGATAATTTTTTTTTTGATTATCGTTCACGCCTTTGTGAATTCGTACCTATGGCCCGGCGTGCCATTAGACTCTGGAGTTGGTGAGGAAGGTCAGGAAGCCAGCGCACGCCTAGGATATTAATTTTGTTTTTTGGCAAGTCTTTAGCAACGAACATCTGAAGAAAGACTAAACCGTTGATTGAGAGTTTAAGAACTTTATTTAAATAAATTTTTTTTGTACTTAAGTTTTATTATTGTAGAATTTTTATATATATGTATTGATTGTCTTTTTTGATTCTTGGTATTAGGGCAGTCAGTTAATTTTGGTATTTTATAGTGGCCACGCCTCACGCCCTTATATATTTTTATACTTGTTGTTATCAGTATTTATATTTTTACATTTTTTTAAAGGTTATTGTTAGTATTGCAAATGGGGATAAGATGCTGCCATTATTAACGTCAGCTTTCGTAACTAAGCTTGTATGGTTATGTATAGTAAATACTATTTTTGCGAATTTCTATTTCTTAATAACATACGTCCAAAGTCTTGCCTCTTGTTTGTTTAATGGTTACTCTGCTATTATATCCTTTGAAGTTTTTGGCCTGACCCCTGGGCAGTGGTGTGGGGAATTTATATTGTTTAGCTTTTTATGCCTGGTTTTAATATTTATTTTTTCCCTTCGCGCCCAGAGTGAGTCGGGGACGCAACCCCTCTTCCAATTAAGGAGGAAGAAGGGTTACAACCTGCGCCACTCTGCTTGGCAGAGACTTTGGACTTTTGCGATTTTGCCGACTTTTTTGATTTTTTTAATAATGGCAGTTTCTTGGATTTATAAACTTCCCAAAGAACAGGTTTACGCTAATTTGCAAGCAGCGGGAGTAGAGAGTGGTCTGGAGGATGACATTGATACCTTACGCAGGAAATTAAGTACCCACATTAAAGAAGGGAGGAAAAAACCTGTTGAGGAAAATGTGGAGAATTCGGAGATCAGCCAAGTAAATTCATTGAATACTGCTATGCAAAGTAAATTACTTTTTAAGGAACTGGATAGGTTGCCATCTTTATGCTCCGGTGGGCCAAGAGATTTAATAAAGTTTTGCTTGGGGGTAGATAGTTTGAAAACTAATTGTTGTTTACAAAATGAGCAAGAATTGTTAAGGTGTATTTCGACTAAATGTAGCAGGATCGCTAGGGACGTGATTACGTCAGGTATAAATAAGTCTGTTGGATGGTTGGTAGTGAAAGAGAATTTGTGGGAATATTTGTGCCCTAAGAGGGTGAAGGACGATCTAATTAAGGAATTGATTTTCCGTTTTCAACGGGAAAATGAAAGCACCTTAGAATTTATACAGGATATTAGAAATCACGTTAATGTATTTGGTCTGCAGTTAGATGATCACCGTTTTGTAGCTATTATTTTGGAAAATCTAAATCCTGCCATCAGACACGAATGCGCATTTATTGGCAGACCTAATAGTGTGGAGGAACTCAACACTTGGGCTATCCAGGTTGATAATATTTTTTACGCTAAATGTGAATTCGATAAGTGTAAAGGTAAAATGAATTTTAAAACGGTTTGTTTTAAAACGCCGGGTAATAAAAAAAGTGATAAGACTTGTTTTAAGTGTAATAAGGTAGGGCATTTTTGCTAAGGATTGCTCGGTTTCGAAGGTTAATAAATTTGTTTGTGGTTTTTGTGGCAAAAATGGTCATTCAGAAAAATTTTGCTTTAAAAAGAAGCGGGAGCAAGAACAGCACCAGGAATTATAGTGGTCATTTAGATTACCAGTGATGGTTTTGATATATTTCCTGTGAGGTTATAGTTTTTATAGTTCTTTGCTTTGTTTGCAACCTCCGGGTTGTCAGACTTGGTGTTTTTTTTTTTTTTTGTTCTTTAGTTATTGATAATTTTGAGAGAGAAGTATTTGTCTAATACGTTTCGGATTTGACTTTGGAGCTTGTTTGTTTGTTTTGGCTTACTTAGATCCCGTTTGTTGGGTTTGTGATGTTTAGTTTGTCTTTTCCGTTACTTGTTGGAAAATCCTTCTCTTGTTTTTTTTTAGCGTTGAAATTTTGGCTGGGGCTTTGGAGGCAAGTATTCCTTGTTGCTGGTTTGTTTGTTTGAGTTTGGGCTGGTTTGTTGGATTAGAAGTTTTTGTGAATACTTTTTCTCCAAGTCCAGGTTTTTTTTTGACGTTTTAGTTTTTTTAAGGTTGCTGTTTAAATATTTTTTTTTGTTCTAGGCGGAGGTTGTGGCCGGCAGGGCCACATTTTTACTTGTTATTTATTTTGTTGCTGGTCTCTAAATTTTATATGGTTTTTTATTTTACGTATTTTTATGCCTTTTTTAATTATTGTTAATTTATCTGTAATTTTTTAATTATATTTGTTTCTGTTATTTAGTTATACACCTTTTGGTAGCTATGGATTATAAGCTTAAGAATATCGATTGTGTTTCACGTAATTACCACTTGGCGAGCGCCCGGCGGTTGGCTGATGACGTCAGACATTCGGCTTGCCGAGAATGGGAAATCAGCTGTGGCCGCGTGAAGTGGGTGGCCAGCGACCGTGGAGGACAGAGCTATGTGACGGTGCGGACTGGTGTGCCGGACGGCAACGGGCGACGAAGAGTATTGGGATGGAGGATCCACGCTGGGTGGCAGAACAATGGATTGCCCTGTGATACAGAAGAAATCAAGGTAAAGAGAGGCCGCAATTTTGATTTTTACCCTCGTGGTGCTGCACTGGTTTTTGGCAAACCTAGTGAACTGTGTATTTTCCCATACTAAATTTTATTTGGACGGAACTTTTATTAGCCTGTTTGGTGAAGAGGCCCATTTGTTTCACACGTTGTTCCAGTGTGGGATTTTTTTTTTAAAAAGGTCGCCCGTTTGCCTGTTTGGGAGAAACGAACATTTTGCAATTTGTTTTTGAGACTTTGTCTTCGGAATTTGCATACTTAAAGTTGGCTTTAGCTAATATAATCAGCTTGTGCAGTATTATTAAAAGTATGCGATCGATATTGCACTACATGCGCAGTCTGATTTTCGTTGGTGCGGCCATTCTACGTTTTTATGAAATCATTGGCAAGTTAATAAAGAAGTAAGACTTTGTTTGAAGTAGATGATAAATACTTCTGTGGTAACATAGTTATGTTACGTGAAGAGTTTTTGCTACATTTCCCTTAAAAATAAGATAATTTTTTTTTTGATTATCGTTCACGCCTTTGTGAATTCGTACCTATGGCCCGGCGTGGCATTAGACTCTGGAGTTGGTGAGGAAGGTCAGGAAGCCAGCGCACGCCTAGGATATTAACTTTGTTTTTTGGCAAGTCTTTAGCAACGAACATCTGAAGAAAGACTAAACCGTTGATTGAGAGTTTAAGAACTTTATTTAAATAAATTTTTTTTGTACTTAAGTTTTATTATTGTAGAATTTTTATATATATGTATTGATTGTCTTTTTTGATTCTTGGTATTAGGGCAGTCAGTTAATTTTGGTATTTTATAGTGGCCACGCCTCACGCCCTTATATATTTTTATACTTGTTGTTATCAGTATTTATATTTTTACATTTTTTTAAAGGTTATTGTTAGTATTGCAAATGGGGATAAGATGCTGCCATTATTAACGTCAGCTTTCGTAACTAAGCTTGTATGGTTATGTATAGTAAATACTATTTTTGCGAATTTCTATTTTTTAATAACATACGTCCAAAGTCTTGCCTCTTGTTTGTTTAATGGTTACTCTGCTATTATATCCTTTGAAGTTTTTGGCCTGACCCCTGGGCAGTGGTGTGGGGAATTTATATTGTTTAGCTTTTTATGCCTGGTTTTAATATTTATTTTTTCCCTTCGCGCCCAGAGTGAGTCGGGGACGCAACCCCTCTTCCAATTAAGGAGGAAGAAGGGTTACAATCGCAAGAGCTTCTTCCCGACCGCTAGCCTCCTGACAGCACGCATAGAACTCCTCAACAATTTTCTCATAGCTGACAAGACACATCTTACTAGCTCTGTTTTTTTTCCTAACCTAACTAAAACTAAGTGTATTTGGGAGGGGTCCGGGTTAGGGAGGGACCTAAGTGCGTCTCAGGCCGAAGCCTATACGCCTTAGTCATGCTGGGATTAACCATGCAGGGAGAGGGTCGCATACATCGTGTGCTAGGAGGGGATTGGCCAGCCATGGCAGCGATTGGCGCCATGACTAACTCCCCTCACTCTTATAGTCTAAGATCCCGATATAAAACGACCTTCACCGAGATGTTTATTCCATGAAATGTATTTTATATTTAATTTAATATGTCAATAAATATATTGCATATGGGTTGCCTAACAAATTTTAGTCCAGGGTATTTTTTTTAATAATTAAATTTTTTTTTTTGAAAAATTCCACCGGTGTGATTATTAGATAAACCCTATTCCAATCGAAAGTATGAAGCTCATAGAATATGCAAACGTTAGGTTGCCTATTTTTTTCCGGTCACAACTATCGGGTCGCCAGGTATAAACAGGTAAATCTATACCTACTAGCATTTTGCAACGGTCTGCTTATTGAATTGAACTTAAATAAAATTAAATATTATTTAATTATGAACACGGTGGTATAGGGTTGCCTCCCGAATTCCGGTTGTCGAATTTTTAAAAAGTAAAATATCGCTGCGAGTGAATGTGTGCGACTGACAGGTCCCAACCAACCATCCCATGCGATAGAAGAGGACACAGCATAGCAGCTGTTTAAGGTTGAAAACATCCTAATTTAATTGTTACAAAAAAAAAGGAAATCAGAACATTTTCTTGTTTAATTTATAAATAACAGTTTTTTTTAAGTAAATTACAAAAAAATTATGTGTGTAGAAAATTAACAAAACCATAATTGAATTTTACTAACAATTATTTCAACATGACAAAAATATAGAAGAGATATTAGCTTAGATAATTTTAAAGATTAAATTATTATGTATATTCAGCACTAAATTGAAGAAATTCTTGGTTTTTTTTTTATTCAAAACGGTCACTTTTTTCTAGCACGTGGTATGATAACCTACAAATTGGAGTGACGCACTGGATAGCTCAACAAAGTTGTATTTAAAGTTTTTTTTTTTAACGAAAAGCTAACTTTAATATACAGTTTTTAAAAGTTTCATCATTAAAATCAATTATTTCGTCATCCGAATCACACAAAAAACACTTTTTGGCCATGTTTTCAAACAATAAATAGTAGCTAGCACGTTTTTTCACTTGTATCTATAGCAACAATTTTATATTTATATATCAAACATTTTCATTTAATCGCAAAAATTGTTTTTTTTAGGAGCATACCAATGTATCTACAACTACTGAAGAAGAATCACAATTTAATTCTGCATGTAAATAAATCATATAAATAAAAAATAACACAATTATTAATTAATTGATTGAAAAATAAAAAATTAAATGACTATTTCTCTATTTTAATAATAAACTACTCCAAAATGATGCACAGCATATACGCGTCTATCGCTATCTTTTTCATTTTCAAGCACAAATAGCATGCGCACTCTCTTTCTTTAAATGGGCGGACCTTAAACAGCTGCTATGCTGTGTCCTCTTCTATCGCATGGGATGGTTGGTTGGGACCTCTCAGTCGCACACATTCACTCGCAGCGATATTTTACTTTTTAAAATTCGACAACCGGAATTAGGGACTGATTTTTCGCATGCAACCCTATACCACCATGTTCATAATTAAATAATCTTTAAGTTTATTTAAGTTCAATTCAATAAGCAGACCGTTGCAAAATGCTAGTATAGATTTACCTGTTTATACCTGGCGACCCGATAGTTGTGACCGGAAAAAAATAGGCAACCTAACTTATGCATATTCTATGGGCTTCATACTTTCGATTGGTATAGAGTTTATCTAATAATCACACCGGTGGAATGTTACAAAAATTTTTTTTTTAATTATTAATTAAAAATACCCTGGACTAAAATTTGTTAGGCAACCCATATGCAATATATTTATTGACATATTAAATCAAATATAAAATACGTTTCATGGAATAAACATCTCGGTGAAGGTCGTTTTATATCGGGATCCTATACTATTAACTCTAGACTAAACTACTAGATAAGTTGGGCCCAGGTAAAACCTGCATAGACACAGGGAAAACCTTGAGCACTTTCATGCGGGATGCCAAATTTCATTCATTAATTTCAGGCAGGTTCAATACGGGAGAAAGAAGGATGGTTCAGGAAGAAGAGTTGGTCAGAGCAGAAAGAGTCTACCATGCGAGGTTTGGGCATGTCCGCATTGTTTGTTGTTCTGCAGTTCTGGATCTTCTGACCAGGGACGCGAGCGCCCCTGGTGGTGGCTGGCCACACCGGGCCACCCACTCCGCCTCCAGTAGCACCTAAACTAAAAGAAAATTAGAACACCTTACTTACTAAACATACACAAACAGAACATATTTCACTATGTGTACGCTCTGCTAGTGCGGAGCGTAGGCTACATTATTTAAGATATTTTAAAGCTAATAACTTAATATGAATTAAACTATTATATTTTTGGTATTTTATTTGATTTTTTTGTTTTTGTTTTTATTATTTTTAATTTTTCTCTCTTAGCCTAATATATTATATTACTTTATTTAGTATCTTAATATCTACACACTTAAATATAGTGGTAGAACTGCCAACATATAAAGTCACAGGCGAATGGGAACAGAGCACTCGTATTATTGTTTTAAATATTCAAAATTTTAAGTAGCCATGCCCTGCAGCAGTGGTACCCATCGGAAAGCAGCATGCCACTCGTATCGGCATCCCCAGCTCGATCGGTGTTTATTTGCACTGAATGCGAGGGCAGAGGGCAGGTTCAATGCAGTACGACACTCTTTGTCGCTACGTTTGGTAGCCTAACTATTAATTATTGTAATTAAGTATAAATTAACTTGAAGTTACATTTTAATTCGCGAGTAGTATTTTCATTGGCCGGACGAGTCGGCCAACCACAGCGCAGCTACGGGGGCCTGTGAGCCAGGATTGAAACCGGCATTTTATATTTCCGATGCAAATCCGGATATTTGTCGCCAAGGGAGGAAATAAACGGATTTTCACTTAATTTACATTTATCATAGAATTTCTGAGTAGTCCTAACATAATAATCCTTTAATAATTCGAGTTTTAGCTCCCTATGCATGGCCCTGACGGGACAATACACAGGTGCTTCAGTCGCGATACGAATGCTCTTGTTCTGTATTCTCTGTAGCTTTTTCAGATGGGATTCTGCTGCTGTTGCCCACACTGGTGCCGCATAGGTAATAATGGGTTTAATTAGCGCGTTATATATGGTTAATCCGTTTTTAACTGAGCTACCTCGTTGTCGACTCATGACTGGATAGAGTGTCATTAATCTCGTGAATGCCGCCTTTCTTTTTGCTTCTATATGATCGCGCCATAGTAATTTACGATCCGCCGGTTTTTCATCACTGGGGCGAAGCCCCTCAGCGCGGGGGAGGTACAAGCTCGGCAGGGCTCTTGTCCTCCCAATTTGTCATCTTTATTTGGATGGGAGGAATGAGAGGGATAGCCCCTCCCCTCTCCCCTCGTCTTTCAGTTGTGTTTCAGGGTAGCTTGCGCATTCCCAGCTGATGTATTGTCAGGGGGAAAATGTTGCCACCTTTCCCCCAGGTGTCTTTTTGATTTTCTACCCCCCTCTGCCCACTGAGGATGAGGTCGAGCGCAGGATTACCCCCCTGCACATTTGCCCTAAAACGGTCGGAAATTTTGAATAATTGTGGGTCTTAATTTATTTATTGGGTGATTTTAAACATTAAGCCGAAAGTGTTATTAGCAAGATAGTCGGTGATCGGGGAATGCGTCCTGGTCTCCAAAATATAATATAATGAGTAAGTAATTTAATTAATTAATGAATTAATTAATTAGTGTTGGCTTTAAATTGATTTTATGGCTTGGCTGTGACGAAGTCGGTGCTTCGTGAGTTGTGGAAGGAAATTGGCTCTGGCCAATTATTTGCACATTTTTTCTCTGCTTAGAATTTAATTATTAAATTTTGTGCGGATTTTTTTTGGAATAATATTAATTTTATTATCTGATTGTGTATGAATTTATATGTTAATTTATTTGTGTGTACGAGAAAATACCGCGTATATTGTGGTGAAAAAACTGGCTAATAGTGTCGAAGTCGGTGCTTCGCTCTGATTGGCTGTGTGTCTTTGGCTCTGGCCAATCGCAGCACAGTCCGCACTGCGGGCTGTCCGCGGAGTTTACCGTGTATTGAGACGCGGTGCTGGATTTTCCGTGGCGTAGGAGAAGGTATTGGCGGTACTGTCAGGTAGTTTACGAACCTACTCGCAGCCCGTGAAGGTCGTCAGGGCCTGAACGAGCAGGAGGGTTTTCATGGAAGGATCGGAGACTGTATTGGCGAGGAGCATGTATGGTTTGAGGTGTGACATGAAGGAGGCAAAGTTGGTTTCGCGGAGGAATTTTAGTAGGTCCTGAAGGTCGGAAAGTGCAGTCGGGATGCCACTACAGTCGCCGCGAGAGGATGGTCCTGGGGTGGGGCGGGGAGTGGAGGGGCGAGCTGAGGAGTCGCCAGATGTTGTGCTGGTGTTAGCCGCCTGTGCGTAGGAGAGTGTGGTCTGAACTGGTCTTGTGAGTGGGGCTGTCGAGAGGAATGGGCAGCTGGCTGGCGAGACTTGAGGGACACTCTGTTTAAGTTTTTCAGCTCGCAAGTTTGCGAAATCCTGTCTGGCCTGGACGTGGTTGAGGTATACTGGACAGAGTTTAGAATTTCCCTCATGAATCCCTTTCCCTTTGCAATTTGCGCAATTAGGGTTTTTGTCGATATGTGGGCAGGCGGCGTGAGTGTGGGGCCCGGCGCAGTGTTGACAACGTGTCGCCAGGCGGCAGAAGTTCTTGGTGTGCGAAAACTGCCAGCAGTTTTTGCACTGGGCGACATCAGATACTCGTTTTTTGTACTGTGTAACGACTACTCTCGTCATGTTGATAACAGATAGTGTCGTGAGAGGCGGCAGGGTGTCATTCTTGCTAGCCGTTACGCAGAAGCGGGGAAGGGGCTCCTCCCAGGAGTGAGTTGGGTCGACAGGGTCGGTGGTTCGAGCCTTGAACTGGTATACATCGAGGACTGAATACCCGCGCGCCTCGAGGTCCTCTTTGATAGCGGCTGCGGGTGTTTGTTTGGGCATTTTGATTACCACTTTTTGTGGCAGCTCTGAGGCCGTGCTGAAGGTGTAGAATGGTATCGGGGCCGATTCAAGGTACTGTTTAATCAGGTGGTATGACTGCTCGGTCTCGCACGCGATCTGAAGCCCCTCCCGCACAAGGGCTAGTTGTGCGCCGCCAGGGGCCAAGGCTCGCACGCGAGTGACGAGCTGGTTGTAAAGACTGGTATCGGGTACGACCAGCCTCAGAGCGTGCTTGTTAGTTCTCTTGGCGCGCGGGGTGGCAGGCTGTGCTGCTGTGCCCTGTGTGCCAGGGGGGCCTGCAGTCTTCTGTGATGTCAAGTCCTGTGCGGTCGCAACTGCTGATGCAGGCTCTCGTGTGATAGCGCCGTGTGTGATCTGAGTTGCGGGAGGTGCTGACTCTAGAGCTGACCCTGCCGTGGGGGTGGAGAGTACACGTCACTGAGCCTAAAATTTTTCAGCCTAAAATTAGGCTGGATGTATTTTAGGCTGAGTGACTGTAGGCTGAGTGACTATAGGCTATGTTACTTTAGGCTTAGTGATTTTAGGCTGAATGACTTTAGGCTGTACGAATTTAGGCTGAGTGACTTTAGGCTGAACGATTTTAGGCTGTGTGACTGTAGCCTGAGTTATTTTAGGCTGAATGACTTTAGGCTGTACTACTTTAGGCTGAGTGACTTTAGGCTGAGCGACTTTATGCTGAATGACTTTAGGCAGAACGAAATTCTGATCTTGGCTGTTAATGTATGTGAGCGGTTGTATTTTTAGGCTGAACGATTTTAGGCTGAATAATTTTAGGCTGAGTGACGGTTCTGATACGCAATGGCATAAAAGTTTAAGTTTTGTGCGCTTCGCATCTCATGTAGTAACATATTTTATTCCTATGTGGCAGCACTGATACGATATATCGTAGAGGACGGTAGTGTAAGATTTCACCTGAAGATGGTGCCATGAGCACTACATTTTCGACCTTTTCATTCAGCGGCAATAACAGCTAAAGCCACAGAAATTAAACTTAAATGTATAATGAAATGGCAAGGCGAACACAACAAATATGTTGCAAATACTAAAAAGAATAATAGTAGTAATACGTTGAGAATTGCCATAGCGTTATGAAAATGTAATAATAATATACAAAACATTTGACTTAATTGGTAGAGGTCGATTCTAAATGAATGTGTGCATTAATTACAAAAATAATCTATAACCTATTTTTAATAAATAATAAAAAAACATTTTGGCAGGTCAGTTATTTGTAGACTCAGTGCTATTTTGTGCCAAAAAATTAAAACCATACTGAACGGCTTGAAATTGTGTTAAAAGACACATTTAGAATAAATTGTGGACGTTATATCCACCACGCTACCATTTGGCACTGGCGTCCTTTTCTTTCTTAATATGTTTTGTATGTGTACCCATAATTCAAAGTTTTGTAAGTATTCTATGACATGTTTAACAACAATTTTTCTTGAAGAATTGCACTAATAAGTTTTAGGGTTCGCATTGGTATATTGTAGGAAGATGTAACTTTCTTGCGACGCGATATGTGTGTCATATTACAATAATATTAAATTCTTTTGAAAAATTGTGAAGTGTGTGCAGTTTGCATGGTTTTTTGCAGTTCAAGTTCAACAATGTCAGAAAATTTGTTATCTGTGAGATTTTTTGAGTACACGTCACTGAGCGCCAGCCTAAGAATACAACTTAAGACGGTACAATAATCACTGCAATATGAAATAATTAGCAACTAGACAAGTAGATAGGAAATACCGGTTCAGTTACAGGCGCAGGATCCAGGATCCGGTGGTCATCTTGGATGACGTCATCGGTGGCCATCTTGGACTCAAAAATTCCCTAAAATTCCTTAAAAATGACTCAAAATGACTCAAAAATTCCCGTTTTGAGGAAAAATTTCCCGATTTATTCCTTAAAGATCCCGAAATCCTAAAAGCGGCTTAATAAACCTTAGAGCTAGCCACTCAATTAATAAAATTTTAATAAAAATATGAGTCCTCGGTTCGAACCCGACAAGTGCAAAAATAAAAATGGCGTCCGATCCTTCCCTCTTGGTGGCTGCTGGCAGACTGACTCCCACCACTTTGTTCATAGTATATTTATCGTCAGGTAGTATGATGTCATGTCCGCCATCTTGAAAATAAATAATTTTTATGTTAGAAAAACGGGAAAAAATAAAAATCATTTAAAAAAAATAACTAATCGAATTAAATAATAAAAATTAAATAAATTATTACTTAAAACCACTGTTGAACATATCGTTATGGTCGCCATCTTGGATTATATTTAATTGTTGCATGTTTCGTTATGCCCACCATCTCGGTTGAGTACGATGTTATCGTTACACTTTACATTATGGCTGCCATATTGGATCCTATTAATGTTGCATGTTTCGTTATGGCAGCCATCTTGGAATCGTGTAATTATTTAGCTAGAAATTCGGGAAAAAATCCACAATTAATTAAATAAATCACTCATTAATTTACATATTGATTCGATCAGTTCCTGTCCTTGGTTCGATACTCGATCGATGCAATAATGTTTAATTTTATGTAAAAAAATAATAATTTAAATAAACCATGTTCAAAATTCTAAAAGAGGCTTAAAATCCTCTACTACCATCATCTTATAAGCCATCATGTCCACCATCTTCGAAATTCGTAATTTCAATGCTAGAAATTCAGGAAAAAGTTCAAAAATCATTAAATAAATTTTGCAACCAATAAAATGATTAATTAGATCGACTTAGGTCCTTGGTACGATTCTGGATGCTGAAGAAAAAATAAATATAACAACAATTTAACATAATAGTGACAGGTTCGTAAATAAAACATCGCAAATTCTTTCACAAAATAAATTTTATTACAAAATCTATATTTTACTACAGGATCACTTGCGTGAAATAACTAATTCTTAGCTCCAATCGGTTTATACTAGACAGAGACCAACCAGAACCTTTACAGACATAGTCCTCCTCTTCTTGACAGAGTTTCTGGATACCGTTTTTAACAGTTTGCTTCGCATCGTCAGAACTGTAAATTACTGCAGCCGATGTCTTGAATGCACACTTCCTCACTTCGTCTTCGAATGGATACGGCTTTCCATTTATACAGTCCAACCACAAGTTATATTTTGATGGACCGTTTGTTGCTACATCATCAGTAAGCTGATTGATTATGTCCTCTCTGATATCATCAAGAAAATTACAAATGTCTTTTGACTCACCTAACGTATTTAGATAATAGTAATCTTTCAATTTTCCACGAAATGCAGACTGCGCCAAGTAGAACCCATTATCATTCACTTGTAATGCACCGAACACAGTATTAGGTTTATTTTCATGTCCAGACGTTATAGCAATCGGTTGCTGCACATTGGTTTTCTTGCTTGTACGCTTACGAGTCTCCAATCTAAAGCGAGGAGTCGAAATTTCTACAGGTAGTTCTTCAGTAGACACACGGACTTTACCGTTGCATTTTTTCACATGCCGTCGCAAACTATCAATACGTGTAAACCATTCATCACACTCAACACAGCGGAACTTCATGCGAGATGGATTCTTCTTGCATTTACTCCTCTCATGTCTTCGTGCTACATGAGAAAAAGTGAACGACATATCGCAGTAGCTGCAAGGATACCTTGCTGATGAAGACGAGCCTTTCAGACCCGATCCAGATACTGACGTTGCCGCAGTTGCGACATCTCCAGGCATACTCTTATGAACATCAATGCATCGTTGTTGAATAGAAACCTTTACTTTCTGCCGAACAGCAGGACCTTTGCATGTCTTCATGTGCGTTTTCATATTATCTTTTCTGGCAAACTGCTTATGGCATTTTTCACAAACAATCATTTTACGATATAGGTTCTTGGCACATTCTCTCTTTTCGTGTCGTTGAGCATTGCTGTTGTTTGTGAAAATCTTGTCACAGTAACAGCACCGATTTTCGTTAGTTGTTGTCGATTCGGCATCCATTGAAGTCTCCATTGAGGCTGAAACGAAGTTCGTCGAGTTTTCCTGCCCAGCCAACACTACCGGCATTAAAGTCTCTTCTGCTGGTGGTATCGAGCCTGATGAAGTCTCCTCCAGTGTTGTCGCCGTGGTTGTCAACGGAATCTGCTCCTTCTCCGTCGTAGCTGTCGTCAAGGTTCCCGTAGACGATGGTACATCCTCCATCAAGTTCGTCGTTAAAGTCGGTAAAGATGCCATCGAGTTCGCAAGAACAGGTAATTACGTGATGAATGCACCAGAAGAAACAAACTAGGTGATCCTTACACCGATAACGTCAGTAACAAACTGAGCGACCTGCTGTATAGGACTCGCTTATATACATGCACCGTATGGAATAATACGCTAGTCAAATCAAGAACCAATTACTATAATACTCGAGTCAAAACTACATTAAAAATAGAAGCCCACTCAACGAAAAAGGCAGCACATTTGGAAGCAAATTCGACATATGAAATGGACACGCAATGCACGCACTTGCAGATTTCATCACAAAGTTAACATTTAAATTTCATTCAAGCGAAGTAGCAAGCCATTGTCACATCATCATATTAACATCCTATTGGTCATACTATCCTCAAAATTTCACAGTATTATAAATCACACCAGTTATAGACGGACTTATGGTTTCTAACACAACATTTCAGTCATATTTCTTTAATAAATTCATATTTTAAAATGCAAAATATACATGGTAAACGAAGAACCAGGTACGTAAATATTTTATATACTTTATGTACACTGTAGACGTCAAGAGCTTGAAAGTACATATGTAAGAAAGATATTTAATAAAACTCATATTAAAATGTATATTTATTCCCATTAATACACATCAGATCAAAAAAGTAGGTTTTATTATATAAACCTCGAATTTCTTAGTTCATGTTTCTTTGAGGACGTATAAATTTTCAGCATTTCGCGAACCAAGTAGAAGTTTTAGTCTATTCTTCAATCATTTGGATTGTCTCTCGATGAACAATTGGTCTCATGTGCTACGGCTTCCATCTTCTTTACATATTTGTTATTATTAGTCTTAAAATCCACGCATCCGTGTCACTATCACAGACGCAAAGTTATCATCATCATCATCGTAGCTGTCATCAATATTATCATGAGCTGCATCAATATCACTCATTTTATGATATCGTTTCCGCATTTCTGTTGACAGAGATTTACCACAATCTATGATCTTGTGAGCTTCACATTATTCTCTATTGTTTTGTAGACATGGTTAGTTCCATTCTCGTTTTCTTTAAAAGCCTGTGTGTCCAGTTTTATTATTTAATCCTTCAACCCATCATCCCAAACACAATTAAATCATCGTAGTATACAGAAAAAAAAATCAACAAAGTTCCTTTCATTTAATCTTAGGAACCGCATCATCCTTTCCACCTATAGTATAGTTTCTTGAGCCCAAGAGTCTTTCATTATATACCATGCAGTGTACTTCAAGAGATGTGGTATACTTCTAGGTCTACATACAAATCCATCCTATCATTGACTTGTTGACATATTAGAAAAAAACCTTAAAGTTAATTTTTACGTGTTTTATTAAATTATCACTTCGGCTAAAAATAATTACCACACATAGTGTGTTATTACATTTCCTTCTTCATCTGCAATGCTAAGTTCCTTGATAATAAATCCATACTGACTAGAGAAGCCTTGGAGGTTTACACATTTCGTCATGGTGGTCGAGACGAGACTAAGCCGGTAATGTACTGTCAGGTCTTAGATAATAGACGACACAATCTACCTTGTTGCAGGATGTCTCGATGATGTCCGGAGCCTCCTCGTCACAATCACTGGTGCAGTGATGACCGAAGTTGCAGACCTCTAGTTGGAAGTAACCATTCTCGGTGACGTAGTGCACACGGAGGAATCCGAGCGTTACTTCCGCGTACTTTGCAGTTGGAACGAACAGCATTTGCTTGAATTTGTAGCAGCAGCACTATACCCACATGGCTATGTGTTGACTGCTGTGTCTAGGGTGTTTACCTCAATTTATTCCGCTAGGACCACCCTACAGTCCCGTCACATGTACCGTTGCTTCCGTTGTTGACCCCGCCTTGCTGGCGACCTCCAACATTCCAACACGGTGATCAACCATCCAAGCCCTAAGCATGCTAGCATTGTGTCTTGAGATCGGACCTAGACATCCAAGTTACATAGAGTATAATATACTCTGAAATACATATTAAAAAGAGAAAATTGATATAAATAACATTATACTTTGCTTAATAGTTCCAGAAGTAATGAACGCACTGCTTGACCAGTGACAGGTGTAACTAAATATTAAGTATATTTAATATTTTATTTTCCATTACCTTTCGTGGTATTTATTAATCATTCACTCTACGAAAAACAACTCAAGACAATAAACCTGACCAACGAATTAAATACAGTACCGCTATGCCTTACATGAAAGTATAATTTTTCGATAATCTGAATAACCTATAAATCGTTCATGTACAAAGCCACACATACAGGCCAATTGTCTATGGACCATGAGACCGAGTCATGACAATATCAGACGTATAGGCTAGTCATTTCAGGACCGCAGGACCTTCTTCGTCTTTAGATAATAACAGTCATTTAGACCATCATGAAATTTTTATACATACTAAAGGACCAAGTGAGCTTGAAAAATATTTTAGTAACACCAAGAGGTTTTGAACTAGTAAATATTCAGTCACTACATATTTTACTACGCGCAATCAACAAAAAGGAAGCACCATCAACGAAAAGGCAGCACAATAAAAAAAGGCAGCACATTTGGAAACACCATCAACAAAATGGAAGCACATTTTGGAAGCACCATCAACGTAAAGGCAGCACATTTTGGAAGCACAATCAATAAAGGCAGCACATTTGGAAGCACCATCAACAAAAAGGAAGCACATTTGGAAACACCATCAACAAAAAGGAAGCACATTTTGGAAGCACCATCAACATAAAGGCAGCACATTTTGGAAGCACAATCAATAAAGGCAGCACATTTGGAAGCACCATCAACAAAAAGGAAGCATGTTTTGGAAGCACCATCAAAAAGGCAGCACATTTTGGAAGCACAATCAAAAAAGGCAGCACAGTTGGAAGCACCATCAACAAAAGAAGGAAGCACATTTTGGAAGCACCATCAACAAGGCAGCACATTTGGGAAGCACAATCAAAAAAGGCAGCACATTTGGAAGCACCATCAACAAAAGAAGGAAGCACATCTTGGAAGCACCATCAAAAAGGCAGCACATTTGGTAACACAAGTTACGAGAACTAAGTCTTAGTTAGAAATCAGAATGCAAGAAATAAAAACATTAAATTTTTACTTTTAATATTTAATTTATTTCTTAACATTATACAAATAGAAGTAAAATAAGCCATTATTGTATGTAGCCAGCTTTCCTCAGTTCTTCGAGTATGAAGGATATTTCTTTTATGCACGAATAGTTTCCTGCACAAAGCGAGCCATGTAGAAGTCTTAGCCGGTCAACCAATAAGTTTGGATCTTTCCACGATGTGTAATCAATCTCTTCTACCACCATCTCACTTGCTTGTTTATTATAAATACTTTTAATATCACAATCGTTCCAGTGATCATAATAAGCGTTATCAGATTTATTTATTATAACACGTCGTTTCCATCGTTTCGGTCTCAGGACACCGTTACATTCTTCGATCTTGTCAGCTTTAGGTGCTTCATCACAGTCTATGCTTTTGTCAACAGCCTTAGAGTCACTGTAACAATCACTGTAGAAGACATCCTCTTCACCCAGATTACCATATGATTTCGATATCGATGATGTCGAAGTACCATTATCGTCTTCATGCTTCCTTTTTAGGAGTCCATCATTTTTACAAAGTAAGAAAGATCTACTTGAATTCGGCTGGAATGTATTCTCACTTTTCACATTAAGGATTCTTCCATTGTCTTCATTCTTCTATAAATCATCATCGTCCTTCAATTTAAGTTCTTCGTCGAGATCGGAAGAGCCACTAACATAATCTCTCTCTAGACAAGGACAATTATTGTCGTAATGCAGATCACTATTCCTTAGTCTAGTAGAACATCGTTGTCCTCTGGCTTGTTGGCAGGCTTAACGTTACAAGTTCTGTCATGTCTTGTTAAGCTCTCTCTCCGCGTAAACGACTTGCTACATCGAACGCAACTTATCATATTGCGTAGTAGATTTTTAACACAGTCATTCTTCTGGTGTTGTCTTCCATTCTTTCTCAAGATAAATTCTTTGCTGCAAAACTTACACCTGTGTCTTTTCGATACAGTGACAGACACCGAATCAGGATTCATATTAGTTATTGTGACTAATGTTAGATGCAAACAGACAGTTTTCCAATTGGAACCACTACTTAAATATAATTTTTTAAATATTTCTTAAGCGAGAGTTAAGTTATCTCATGCAAAGGTACTTGTTGTAAGTAGTTCTGCTTTTCAACATTAGATGACACCACGTATTGCTTGCAGGTAAATATTATTTCTTTCTTTCATGCGGGATGCAGGATTCTCACTAACGATCGCAATAGAGGGATGGCATCGCTAGACTCCAAGGAGAAGGAAGTTTGTTCTTCCAGTTAGTGTTTCTCAGATTTCTCAGGGTATATTATTATTTGACTGAATAATGATTTTTTTTAAATTCCACCTAATAAAAATAAAATAGAAGCACTCAGAGAAAACCATCAGGGAGAATGTCGTTTATAAACATCATAAATTACCAATTTTTTTTAAAAAAGTCCAAATTTGATCTTGCTTAAGCAAAGAGTTCACAAGCTGACTTGTGCTAGAACTCTCATGTTGCTTAAGCAAAGAGTTCACAAGCGGGCTTGTGCTATAACTCTCATGTTGCTTAAGCAAAGAGTTCACAAGCGGGCTTGTGCTAGAACTCTCATGTTGCTTAAGCAAAGAGTTCACAAGCGGGCTTGTGCTAGAACTCTCATGTTGCTTAAGCAGGATTAAATTTGGACTTTTTTAAAAAAAAATTGGTAATTTATGATGTTTATTAACGACATTCTCCCTGATGGTTTTCTCTGAGTGCTTCTATTTTATTTTTATTAGGTGGAATTTAAAAAAAAAATCATTATTCAGTCAAATAATAATATACCCTGAGAAATCTGAGAAACACTAACTGGAAGAACAAACTTCCTTCTCCTTGGAGTCTAGCGAAGCCATCCCTCTATTGCGATCGTTAGTGAGAATCCTGCATCCCGCATGAAAGAAAGAAATAATATTTACCTGCAAGCAATACGTGGTGTCATCTGTTGTTGAAAAGCAGAACTACTTACAAAAAGTACCTTTGCATGAGATAACTTAACTCTCGCTTAAGAAATATTTAAAAAATTATATTTAAGTAATGGTTCCAATTGGAAAACTGTCTGTTTGCATCTAACATTAGTCACAATAACTAATATGAATCCTGATTCGGTGTCTGTCACTGTATCGAAAAGACACAGGTGTAAGTTTTGCAGCAAAGAATTTATCTTGAGAAAGAATGGAAGACAACACCAGAAGAATGACTGTGTTAAAAATCTACTACGCAATATGACAAGTTGCGTTCGATGTAGCAAGTCGTTTACGCGGAGAGAGAGCTTAACAAGACATGACAGAACTTGTAACGTTAAGCCTGCCAACAAGCCAGAGGACAACGATGATCTACTAGACTAAGGAATAGTGATCTGCATTACGACAATAATTTTCCTTGTCTAGAGAGAGATTATGTTCGTGGCTCTTCCGATCTCGACGAAGAACTTAAATTGAAGGACGATGATGATTTATAGAAGAATGAAGACAATGGAAGAATCCTTAATGTGAAAAGTGAGAATACATTCCAGCCGAATTCAAGTAGATCTTTCTTACTTTGTAAAAATGATGGACTCCTAAAAAGGAAGCATGAAGACGATAATGGCACTTCGACATCATCGATATCGAATTCATATGGTAATCTGGGTGATGAGGATGTCTTCTACAGTGATTGTTACAGTGACTCTAAGGCTGTTGACGAAAGCATAGACTGTGATGAAGCACCTAAAGCTGACAAGATCGAAGAATGTAACGGTGTCCTGAGACCGAAACGATGGAAACGACGTGTTATAATAAATAAATCTGATAACGCTTATTATGATCACTGGGACGATTGTGATATTAAAAGTATTTATAATAAACAAGCAAGTGAGATGGTGGTAGAAGAGATTGATTACACATCGTGGAAAGATCCAAACTTATTGGTTGACCGGCTAAGACTTCTACATGGCTCGCTTTGTGCAGGAAACTATTCGTGCATAAAAGAAATATCCTTCATACTCGAAGAACTGAGGAAAGCTGGCTACATACAATAATGGCTTATTTTACTTCTATTTGTATAATGTTAAGAAATAAATTAAATATTAAAAGTAAAAATTTAATGTTTTTATTTCTTGCATTCTGATTTCTAACTTAGACTTAGTTCTCGTAACTTGTGTTACCAAATGTGCTGCCTTTTTGATGGTGCTTCCAAAATGTGCTTCCTTCTTTTGTTGATGGTGCTTCCAAATGTGCTGCCTTTTTTGATTGTGCTTCCCAAATGTGCTGCCTTTTTGATGGTGCTTCCAAAATGTGCTTCCTTCTTTTGTTGATGGTGCTTCCAAATGTGCTGCCTTTTTTGATTGTGCTTCCAAAATGTGCTGCCTTTTTGATGGTGCTTCCAAAACATGCTTCCTTTTTGTTGATGGTGCTTCCAAATGTGCTGCCTTTATTGATTGTGCTTCCAAAATGTGCTGCCTTTATGTTGATGGTGCTTCCAAAATGTGCTTCCTTTTTGTTGATGGTGTTTCCAAATGTGCTTCCTTTTTGTTGATGGTGCTTCCAAATGTGCTGCCTTTATTGATTGTGCTTCCAAAATGTGCTGCCTTTACGTTGATGGTGCTTCCAAAATGTGCTTCCATTTTGTTGATGGTGTTTCCAAATGTGCTGCCTTTTTTTATTGTGCTGCCTTTTCGTTGATGGTGCTTCCTTTTTGTTGATTGCGCGTAGTAAAATATGTAGTGACTGAATATTTACTAGTTCAAAACCTCTTGGTGTTACTAAAATATTTTTCAAGGTCACTTGGTCCTTTAGTATGTATAAAAATTTCATGATGGTCTAAATGACTGTTATTATCTAAAGACGAAGAAGGTCCTGCGGTCCTGAAATGACTAGCCTATACGTCTGATATTGTCATGACTCGGTCTCATGGTCCATAGACAATTGGCCTGTATGTGTGGCTTTGTACATGAACGATTTATAGGTTATTCAGATTATCGAAAAATTATACTTTCATGTAAGGCATAGCGGTACTGTATTTAATTCGTTGGTCAGGTTTATTGTCTTGAGTTGTTTTTCGTAGAGTGAATGATTAATAAATACCACGAAAGGTAATGGAAAATAAAATATTAAATATACTTAATATTTAGTTACACCTGTCACTGGTCAAGCAGTGTGTTCATTACTTCTGGAACTATTAAGCAAAGTATAATGTTATTTATATCAATTTTCTCTTTATTATGTATTTCAGAGTATATTATACTCTATGTAACTTGGATGTCCAGGTCCGATCTCAAGACACAATGCTAGCATGCTTAGGGCTTGGATGGTTGATCACCGTGTTGGAATGTTGGAGGTCGCCAGAAAGGCGGGGGACAACAACGGAAGCAACGGTACATGTGACTGGACTGTAGGGTGGTCCTAGCGGAATAAATTGAGGTCAACACCCTAGACACAGCAGTCAACACATAGTCGTGTGGGTATAGAGCTGCTGCTACAAATTCAAACAATTGCTGTTCGTTCCAACTGCAAAGTACGCGGAAGTAACGCTCGGATTCCTCCGTGTGCACTACGTCACCGAGAATGGTTACTTCCAACTAGAGGTCTGCAACTTCGGTCATCACTGCACCAGTGATTGTGACGAGGAGGCTCCGGACATCATCGAGACATCCTGCAACAAGGTAGATTGTGTCGTCTATTATCTAAGACCTGACAGTACATTACCGGCTTAGTCTCGTCTCGACCACCATGACGAAATGTGTAAACCTCCAAGGCTTCTCTAGTCAGTATGGATTTATTATCAAGGAACTTAGCATTGCAGATGAAGAAGGAAATGTAATAACACACTATGTGTGGTAATTATTTTTAGCCGAAGTGATAATTTAATAAAACACGTAAAAATTAACTTTAAGGTTTTTTTCTAATATGTCAACAAGTCAATGATAGGATGGATTTGTATGTAGAACTAGAAGTATACCACATCTCTTGAAGAACACTGCATGGTATATAATGAAAGATTCTTGGGCTCAAGAAACTATACTATAGGTGGAAAGGATGATGCGGTTCCTAAGATTAAATGAAAGGAACTTTGTTGATTTTTTTTTCTGTATACTACGATGATTTAATTGTGTTTGGGATGATGGGTTGAAGGATTAAATAATAAAACTGGACACACAGGCTTTTAAAGAAAACGAGAATGGAACTAACCATGTCTACAAAACAATAGAGAATAATGTGAAGCTCACAAGATCATAGATTGTGGTAAATCTCTGACAACTGAAATGCGTAAACGATATCATAAAATGAGTGATATTGATGCAGCTCATGATAATATTGATGACAGCTACGATGATGATGATGATAACTTTGCGTCTGTGATAGTGACACGGATGCGTGGATTTTAAGACTAATAATAACAAATATGTAAAGAAGATGGAAGCCGTAGCACATGAGACCAATTGTTCATCGAGAGACAATCCAAATGATTGAAGAATAGACTAAAACTTCTACTTGGTTCGCGAAATGCTGAAAATTTATACGTCCTCAAAGAAACATGAACTAAGAAATTCGAGGTTTATATAATAAAACCTACTTTTTTGATCTGATGTGTATTAATGGGAATAAATATACATTTTAATATGAGTTTTATTAAATATCTTTCTTACATATGTACTTTCAAGCTCTTGACGTCTACAGTGTACATAAAGTATATAAAATATTTACGTACCTGGTTCTTCGTTTACCATGTATATTTTGCATTTTAAAATATGAATTTATTAAAGAAATATGACTGAAATGTTGTGTGATTTATAATACTGTGAAATTTTGAGGATAGTATGACCAATAGGATGTTAATATGATGATGTGACATTGGCTTGCTACTTCGCTTGAATGAAATTTAAATGTTAACTTTGTGATGAAATCTGCAAGTGCGTGCATTGCGTGTCCATTTCATATGTCGAATTTGCTTCCAAATGTGCTGCCTTTTTCGTTGAGTGGGCTTCTATTTTTAATGTAGTTTTGACTCGAGTATTATAGTAATTGGTTCTTGATTTGACTAGCGTATTATTCCATACGGTGCATGTATATAAGCGAGTCCTATACAGCAGGTCGCTCAGTTTGTTACTGACGTTATCGGTGTAAGGATCACCTAGTTTGTTTCTTCTGGTGCATTCATCACGTAATTACCTGTTCTTGCGAACTCGATGGCATCTTTACCGACTTTAACGACGAACTTGATGGAGGATGTACCATCGTCTACGGGAACCTTGACGACAGCTACGACGGAGAAGGAGCAGATTCCGTTGACAACCACGGCGACAACACTGGAGGAGACTTCATCAGGCTCGATACCACCAGCAGAAGAGACTTTAATGCCGGTAGTGTTGGCTGGGCAGGAAAACTCGACGAACTTCGTTTCAGCCTCAATGGAGACTTCAATGGATGCCGAATCGACAACAACTAACGAAAATCGGTGCTGTTACTGTGACAAGATTTTCACAAACAACAGCAATGCTCAACGACACGAAAAGAGAGAATGTGCCAAGAACCTATATCGTAAAATGATTGTTTGTGAAAAATGCCATAAGCAGTTTGCCAGAAAAGATAATATGAAAACGCACATGAAGACATGCAAAGGTCCTGCTGTTCGGCAGAAAGTAAAGGTTTCTATTCAACAACGATGCATTGATGTTCATAAGAGTATGCCTGGAGATGTCGCAACTGCGGCAACGTCAGTATCTGGATCGGGTCTGAAAGGCTCGTCTTCATCAGCAAGGTATCCTTGCAGCTACTGCGATATGTCGTTCACTTTTTCTCATGTAGCACGAAGACATGAGAGGAGTAAATGCAAGAAGAATCCATCTCGCATGAAGTTCCGCTGTGATGAGTGTCATGAATGGTTTACACGTATTGATAGTTTGCGACGGCATGTGAAAAAATGCAACGGTAAAGTCCGTGTGTCTACTGAAGAACTACCTGTAGAAATTTCGACTCCTCGCTTTAGATTGGAGACTCGTAAGCGTACAAGCAAGAAAACCAATGTGCAGCAACCGATTGCTATAACGTCTGGACATGAAAGAAACCTAATACTGTGTTCGGTGCATTACAAGTGAATGATAATGGGTTCTACTTGGCGCAGTCTGCATTTCGTGGAAAATTGAAAGATTACTATTATCTAAATACGTTAGGTGAGTCAAAAGACATTTGTAATTTTCTTGATGATATCAGAGAGGACATAATCAATCAGCTTACTGATGATGTAGCAACAAACGGTCCATCAAAATATAACTTGTGGTTGGACTGTATATATGGAAAGCCGTATCCATTCGAAGACGAAGTGAGGAAGTGTGCATTCAAGACATCGGCTGCAGTAATTTACAGTTCTGACGATGTGAAGCAAACTGTTAAAAACGGTATCCAGAAACTCTGTCAAGAAGAGGAGGACTATGTCTGTAAAGGTTCTGGTTGGTCTCTGTCTAGTATAAACCGATTGGAGCTAAGAATTAGCTATTTCACGCAAGTGATCCTGTAGTAAAATATAGATTTTGTAATAAAATTTATTTTGTGAAAGAATTTGCGATGTTTTATTTACGAACCTGTCACTATTATGTTAAATTGTTGTTATATTTATTTTTTCTTCAGCATCCAGAATCGTACCAAGGACCTAAGTCGATCTAATTAATCATTTTATTGGTTGCAAAATTTATTTAATGAGTTTTGAACTTTTTCCTGAATTTCTAGCATTGAAATTACGAATTTCCAATATGGTGGACATGATGGCTTATAAGATGATGGTAGTAGAGGATTTTAAGCCTCTTTAAGAATTTTGAACATGGTTTATTGAAATTATTATTTTTTTACATAAAATTAAACATTATTGCATCGATCGAGTATCGAACCAAGGACAGGAACTGATCGAATCAATATGTAAATTAATGAGTGATTTATTTAATTAATTATGGATTTTTTCCCGAATTTCTAGCTAAATAATTACACGATTCCAAGATGGCTGCCATAACGAAACATGCAACATTAATAGGATCCAATATGGCGGCCATAATGTAAAGTGTAACGATAACATCGTACTCAACCGAGATGGTGGGCATAACGAAACATGCAACAATTAAATATAATCCAAGATGGCGACCATAACGATATGTTCAACAGTGGTTTTAAGTAATAATTTATTTAATTTTTATTATTTAATTTGATTAGTTATTTTTTTTAAATGATTTTTAATTTTTTCCCGTTTTTCTAACATAAAAATTATTTATTTTCAAGATGGCGGACATGACATCATACTACCTGACGATAAATATACTATGAACAAAGTGGTGGGAGTCAGTCTGCCAGCAGCCACCAAGAGGGAAGGATCGGACGCCATTTTTATTTTTGCACTTGTCGGGTTCGAACCGAGGACTCATATTTTTATTAAAATTTTATTAATTGAGTGGCTAGCTCTAAGGTTTATTAAGCCGCTTTTAGGATTTCGGGATCTTTAAGGAATAAAACGGGAAATGTTCTCTCGAAACGGGAATTTTTCCCTCGAAAACGGGAAATTTTTCCTCAAAACGGGAATTTTTGAGTCATTTTGAGTCATTTTTAAGGAATTTTAGGGAATTTTTGAGTCCAAGATGGCCGCCGATGACGTCATCCAAGATGACCACCGGATCCTGGATCCTGCGCCTGTCCTTGAACCGGTATTTCCTATCTACTTAGACACATTTAATAATAAATTTAATAAGTCTTGTGGCAAGAAAATTCAATAATAATGTTCTTGTCACCACATCACATAATGTGAAATAAAATAATGAAAGACTTTACGTCCAAGGAATGAACATTGGCTATCGTAAACCACACATATAACAGACACAATTACCATTAAAACTGCATAGCTTTGTAGAGCTTAACAATAAATTCTTCACTAGGACTTTTACTTTTGTGAATAGTACTTGAATTATTCCCTGGGTAAATCAGTAAATAGATCAACTGAAATTCATTTCTCGGGACCTCTGGGCTAGCACATTTTAAGATATATTCGATTATACGTCAAGCACGGGTTCAGGAATACCAGTAACGTTTGAGCGATGACGTGAATTAAACTCACATATTTTAGTACAAAATACACTTCCGAAAAGTATGGGTCGACAATTTGATTAAACGAATTTTCCATGACTCCCTCGTAGGCTTCTCTTGTGGTGACGCTTGACATCGTGCACTAAAGAAACTATTTAAAACTGAATTTTAAACCAATTAACACTGTAATTTTACCTCAAACTGTAGAAAACTTGTTTACTGCCAAAACTATGCTGATAATAGAAGATTAAGGGCCGAATTTATAAACGACATTCGAATGACTGCCGGCAAGCCGCCGGCTGTCACCCACCCAGCGGCTTACCGGCGGCTTTCCACCCTTTCCTAGTTATAAACATCTGCCATTTGACCGCCCGAAGAATGAGAGTTGGATGGCTCTTCACCTTGAAATGTGGCAACGTTGCTGTGATTTTTGTGTTTGAAATACTTCCGAACCACACTTTTTCGATATTTTGGAAAACGCCTTCGAAAATAATTTGCATTTTGCTTGTTAGTGTTTTTGACTGTGAGCTAGGTGGCTCGAAAGTCGGCAAATAGTTTTAAGGTTATACAATGTAAATACTAGAGTATGTGTTAAACATACTGTCATTTTGAAGAAATAATGCTATTTACTTGAATATAAATAAGCGCGACGTGACGGAATACAAGAAACTTGAGGCAATTTGAATTAAGAAATTTAAACATGTAAAAAGGTTAGGGTGCATTAAGATTTGTCATATTTCTACAAATTGCTTTCGTCCTATTATATATATTTCCTAAAAAAATTTAATTCAACAACACACATATAATAAAATTGTAGTTTGGATAATAAAATATTATGGTACACAGTCAAATGACTTACTCAACTCACGCATATTTGCTTGGATAAAGTTGTTAGTGTTAAATGAATTCAAAACCATGTTGACTAGAGATCTAACAGCAGTTGTATCTTTACCTGTTCTAAAACAAAATTGATTTTCTGATCTTTAAGATGGGGATAAGGATTTGGAGAATGTCTGAAGCTGCTGTAGTAGGGAAAATCAAAAAACTACTGCCCTGCGTTTTTTTCCCCAGCAAAAACCAAGCATAGTGGCAATGTCAGTTCAGAGTGTATCTGAAAATATGATCCATAGGCCACTCACAGTACAAAGCTCTGTTAACTCTGAACGTGCCATTAGCACAAACAACTACACAACTTAGGTCAACTACTCCATAAAGAATTGTAGTTCAACTTATGGTTGCATGTTGGAAATATTGCACAGTAGACCTAAAATTAAAACAAAAAAAAACGTGCTTTCTATCATCTGAAGCACCAAACCTAAGCAATAATGTCAGTAGGTAGTGTACATAATAACCTAGTTACAGTAACGGGGTAGGATGGTTTAGGAGAGAATTGGATCCTCCCAATAAAGTGTGATTCATTACTTAACCTTTCCTAATAATTCTTCTTGTACCATTTTTGTTTTGTCCTACTGAGCGAAAGTGGCATTTGGAAAATGATGGATTTATATTAGTCATGTATTTAATCACATGGTTGTTGTATTCGAGTTTTGAAAACTACTGATTTGCAAAACACCACCAAGAAAACATCACATCCATTGTACAATTACTTGCTTGTTACCACAATTATATTAATCGCAGTTTGACTGTCTCCAAGTTGGGTTAGCCACTCTATAATTGTACTCTTAATTAAATCATCTGATCATGTGTTATACATATCATATATGTATAACGTCTATGACTAGTCTGTATATAATTACTATTATTTCATGAATGAATTTTAGTTGCTATAGGTAATAGGACAACTATTATTATTATGTTTATACGGGCGCCACACTTTAATATTACTATATTACTCATAAATATTTCCACTGCTATAAGTGGTTTTTCAATTGCGGCTTATGCCCAAAGTTACCCATTTAAAATATTAATACAACTGAAAATTATCACTTCTATTTATTAAAATTATGAATAAGTGTAAACACAATAACATTAAAGCTTAGTTTGACACACATAAGGTGATTAACACTGGGAAACAAGGTTGCTTACACATAACTCATATAAAATCAAATAAAATATAAGTTATCTACATAGTTATGTTGGGCACAACCGAAAGCAAAAGTTCATTTATGGTAAATAATAGGTAATACTTAAAGTGAATTAAAAATCAACTAACTCAGTTCCCTCGGATCACACAAGAATCTTTAAGTCGAGACTACTGGGTGAAAGTTAAGATAATTATGTTGTGCCATAACGAAAACCAGAGGCATTAACAGGAACAATCAGTTACTAGGCCGAAACAGTTAATATAAGGGACTCGCGGAACACAAAACTTCAGGCCTAAATACACTAAACTTTCGTACCTTATATTTCCGTAGATAAAGGTAGCCCCGGTAATTAAATATTACCGTAACATTCGCCCCGGCTCAGGGGCGCAACAGCTCACTTATTCAGTGAAATATCTGTTGAAAATATAGCTGAATTCCGCGTCGGAAATGCCCGACCCGGCCACACACACCAGCCACAAAAATGGCACACAAAACCTTCCTCTTCATTATTCTCTCCAAAATTATATCGTCAAAATTCCAACAATGCCTAAATTTTCAATTTTAAAGGTCCGCCGATCCATAGACCAATCACCTTCTCTTAATCACGTATCTTTTTCAAACATTAGAAAATTTTGTCAAAACATAGAGACATTGCTACTGCTCTGAGCAATAAACAAAACAAACTCTAGATATTATTACAATTGAAAGACATATAAATTTGACATAAATAAAATTACGTGAATTAAAGTAAACAAACACTGAAAAATATAAATAAACAATTAAACTAAAGTTTCAGTGTTCTGTGATACTTAGTATTATCACACCATGTTATATGGTTTTGTGAAAGTAGGATTATCATCTTCTTTAAAAGATTGGACTCTGATGTTAGGTTTTGTTTACAAATACCGATACACACATATTTACAAACTGTACGACTATTTAAATTTATCACGTAGCAGTAATCAAACGGGTCTGTCATGTCCCAAAAGTATCTTTTTCGTACCAGCAATTATTCCGTTTACTCGATTTGTTTGTAGAAGCTGAAAACATTTTGCATATGCCACCTAACCTCATCAGATATGTTGCCATTTTCACAAATCGAGATGTCGGATGTCCGCTGGAGGACCGCTGGCAGAGCGCCAGACCTCATCCACCCTGGAGTGGAGGTCGGTTGTTCGCCGGCGGTCAACCGACCTCCGGAAGAGGACTATAATCTACGAAACCATCGATTGCGCTGGAGGGCGGTTGGTTTGGTTGTCATTCGAATGACGTTTATAATTACGGCACTAAGTTTCTAAACTATTAATTAGGATGAATTGAGACATGACTACGCCTCAGTCACATCTTCATCGGACAAGGTTCGAATCAGCAGCACGGAATTTTTGCTAACAAAGCCAAAATCTCATTTAAACTGTGCACCAAAGATACAAAAATATAGGTGACACTCAGTAAGGTCAAGGTCAAATTTCAAGGTCAAGGTCAAATTTCAAGGTCAAGGTCAAATTTCAAGGTCAAGGTCAAATTTCAAGGTCAAGGTCAAAGTTAAAGGTCAAGATCAAAGTTAAAGGTCAAGATCAAAGTTAAAGGTCAAGATCAAAGTTCAAGGTCAAGGTCAAAGTTCAAGGTCAAATTTCAAGGTCCATGCCAACAGTCGAGGTCAAAGGTATGATGAACAGAAAATTATACTAACATGGTGCTAACACACTATCAGACGAAGACAAGATGATGGTCTCTAGCGGACGAAGACAAGATGGCTGACATCATACTAGTTGACGATATATACCTTGCTATTGGTGGTTGTAGGTCATTCTGTAGGGGGCTTCTGTGGAGGAAGGATCTGATGTTTTTTTTATTTTTTTGCCCTCACCGGGTTCGAACCGAGGTCGTGAATCGATATATTTAATCAGTATTCTATTAAGTTAATTTTTTTGATAAATTTTGTACTTTTTTTCATTAAAATCGGATAATAAATAAAGATTTTCAAGATGGCGGTCGTAACGAAATATGCAACATGCAAAATTAATAGGATCCAATATGGTGGTCGTAACGTAAAGTGTAACGGTGACATCGTACTCAACCAAGATGGCAGGCCTAACAGAACATGCAACAATTATATAATCCAAGATGGCACCCATAACGATAAGTGCAACAGTGGCTTTTAAGTAATATTTTATTAACTTTCTGACATAAAAATTACGGATTATCAAGATGGCGGCCGTAACGATAATTGCAACGGTGATGTAATAATTCAAAATGGCGGTCATGGTAACCTTAATCCTAGAAATGGCTTAATGTTGGCTGTAGACAAGGATTCTTAAGCCGTTTTTAGGATTTAGAGTTCTTTCTAAGGCAAAAGTATTTTGAGGTTTTACGAAATCCTAATTTTCGCATTTCTGTGGATGAAAACGAGACATTTTTCCTCAAAACATGAATTTTTGAGTCATTTTGAGTCATTTTTGAGGAATTTTGTGGAATTTTTGAGTCCAAAATGGCCGCCGTGACGTCAGAATCTACGATGACGGACCGGCACCAGGCACCACGCGCCAGCGCCATGCGCCAGTAGCCCCATTCCTATACTACTTACTCCCGTCAGAACTTCACAAACGAATCCTGATAGGACCCTTTTCAAAATCCGATACTTTTCAGATTTTTATAACACTTTTAGTATTGACACAAAAACCTGAAAAGAGCCATTTCCATTTTTCAGTATTCGAAAGTGGCAAGAAAGGATCTGATTATGCCCTTTTAAAATATGATAGGCCTAAGTTTCCAGATCCTTAAAACTGAAATGTAGGATACTTTTCCAGTTTTAAAATGTTCTTAAATATGAAATCCCGTTTCAGGGTAAGACACCATAGGATACTTTTCCACCTATTTTTCGCCTAAAATATGAATTTACTTTTCTAGGGGAAAAAAAATATATATAACGCTATGTGTAATAATAATCTTACTATTAAAATTATGATGCCCCATCAGGATTTTTTTTGTGAAAAGCAGGTCTCTGTATCGCAATAAGCGACAAAGCCCATACGTTCCTTCTTGGATACATTTGTGAACTCGAGCCATTTAGTCTCCTCAGTCGGGAATACTGACCGAACGGCCGTGTGTTGGCTGCACAAATCAGTGTGGGAGTTCAACTTGTCCGCAGTATGGAAATACTGAAGACAGTGCTCGCAAACCCACTTTGTATGTTGATCACGCGAGAGTTGAGAAGAAAGCAAGCGGGACAAATTCTTAATAGTCACGAAATGGAGATGAGCGGGAGCACCAGACGCACGAATAGCCAAAATATTCACATGGCGATCACATCGCATAGAGGTAATGCAAATCGGCTGGATACTTGCATCAGTAGGTTTGTTAAAATCCTCGTCAATAATCGTTCCCTGATCACTCACGCAAGAATAAATGTTCACGGAAATATTATTGAGACTCTCAAAGATCTTAACCTGATGCAGTGTCATGGGGAACGTCATACCGGTCGTATCAAAAACCTCGAGAGGATTAGGATACGATCCAGTACGAGTAACCATCCCAGCCGCCGGCGTCACACCTGCCATAACGGCATACAGAAAGCACATCTCACGGTCAGTCTCGATGTTTACACAAGCTTTGCGGTTAGACAAAAATGCAGGCAACTTTGTATGCGCGGCCCCCACCGTGAATGGTCGGTATGCAGAGACATGCATGTCGAGATGTTTTACATGACTCAACATCCATCCAGACCCGCGCAAAGCAAACTCACTTACATGCTCCATAAGCACAGAAACTAATGTGAAACTGAAAATTTCTGCTAGGTCCTCACTTAACAAAACAGGGATACTTTTGGAGGCGAAGTGGAAGCTATCACTGATGGGCCCCTGCACAGGATCCTCCTTAATAAATACCGCGGCCAATGTAAGATAAATTTTGAATGGGCGGAGAACGCCACCCACTACGTCCAGAAAGGGTTCCCTGCACCTGGAGAGAAATCTATTAATGTTGGGGTCGGGCTGGGGAATATCATTCGCGATTCTGGAATCAACAAGTCGACCCTGGAATGCGGAATCTAAAGCGACGGGCTTCAGGCTAGGCAAAGAGGGAGGTGGCGTGTCTTCGATCTCTAGGTTGGATGAATCATCAGCCGACGATAAAATCACTGACTGAAATGATGATGAAGATGAAATCAATGAATCAATAGATGATTCATCGAGCTCAGACATCGAAGGCTCGCTTTCCTCAAATCTAGCACGCTTATTAGAGTATGGAGAAGACATTATTATAAAAGGAATTTAAAAAAAATAAAGAAGGATACGCTCAACAAGTTAGAACCTGAAAAATAAATAAAAGATGCTTGCTCTAATATACTGAAACCAACAGCTGTATCATCACTTATTATTTTCCATAATATGTGTAAAAATTTGTATTGAAAAAATAAGTGTAAATATGAAATAATTGTATGTCATGAGAAAACTTCTTGTAATATTTATTTGTGAAGTATTTCAAGTTGTAAATAATGTAGAAATATAAAATGTTTAAGACATGTAAACAATGTGCAAGAAATTAAATATATGTCGGTATATTCTGAGAATGTAGAGAATTATTATTTACATGGAACATACTGTATTGAAAACAAATGTATATCAACTTCATATCACGCTTAATATTGTTTAAAGTTTGATAAAATTTATTTAACTGTTTGCAATCAAAGAACGAGCTCTGAATGGTTGTTGATTTTATAAATCGCGCATAGCGTTCAGTAACAGAATGAAAGATGTATTAAAGAAATATTAAATACACGCATCCCATTGTAAAAATAATTATGAAAAAAAGTTGATTCTCAATCATTAATAAATAAGCGAAAACAGGAATAATATTCAAAGTGATATAATCGCAACAAAAAAAAAATAGAGTTTAGTAATTTTTCCGTGATAATACACAATTCAAGTAATATAAATACATGGATTTAGTTATTGCTTAATTCGACCGTTTTAACGTGTTTATTTATTTAAAATAGTGGACATATTGTTAAATAAGAACTGTAAACACAGTGCGCGAACGTGTTTTAACGAAACGAATGTACTCCATCTCGTGTTGTCAGTCAGAACTGACAGGACACATACCTTATCTGGAGAAGAACGTCTCTCTGCGGAGGAGGTATCGAGGGCTGACGAGGGCTGGCTGCGATCAAATGACGTTTCCGACCTCTGTGGCAGGTGTATATATATATATAAATCTGCGTCGGGCGATGACCTGAATTCTCGCGGAATCGCCTACTCTGTGTGTCGGCTTTAGATGACAGTTATAAACTGAAAATTATTAATTTAAGAAAGTTGAGTAGATTATATTTGGTAAAATCATTTAATAATATGGTGATCATGGAAAACTAGTTAAACTATATGTTTTTTTGTTTTAGAAAGTAGATTTTCTACCATTCACTTTTTTCAGAATTAAAATTTAATTAATGTTTTTTTTATTATAGCTTACTGAAAACATATTTCTGCAATCGTTGTAATGCATTACAACGATTGCAGAAACTGTCAACCAAGTCTGTGACAGCATATAGACACCTCTTAGGTGCGACGACAGTTGTCTGGAAAAACAAATTCCTTTCTCTGAAAATAGAGAGCTTCATCCACGGGCTCGCGCACGTCAACCCGCTGGTCGGCCCAGGAAGGCTAGCTTTTATTTTATATCAGAGGAATACTTAAATCATAACAATAAATCAGAGATTACACATTAGTTTTATTGTAGTCAACATACATTTCGTGAACGTGCGGGCGCAGAGACTGATGGATAATTTGAATACATTTTTTTTTTTTTAATTATACTAAACCAGAAAATTATATAATTGAAAAGAGCATTAATAAAAAATACAGTAACCTACACGTTCTTTACTTAAGTTACAAACAGTTTCGGTAATAAGATATGCATTATGCTTTTAACAATTTATTTTAAAACTTTATGCAAAACTGAAATATTACAAGAAAATCACACATAATGTTTGCATACAAACCTGAACATTTACATACAAAGAATATTAAAGTGACGATAAAAAAAAGATTTGAATGCTAACTTGAACATTTCCTTACACACAAAGAATATTATATTTACGTATTCAGCTGAAACATTTACATACACAAAGTGACAAAAATTCAATTATACTTTGCTTAATAATTCTAGAAGCAATGAGCGCACTGCTACCCGGGCCATCTCGTCAGTTCTTTGTATGGAAGCACTAGACTCTGTTTGAACTCTGACATCTTGACTCACCAGTCCTAAATGACTGAGATCTCTGGTTCGACTCTTGCGAGAGGCAGCAGGCTTTCGCTGTCGTCTGGTGGACTTCGGTGTCGCTTCGGTGATTGGCTCAGCTACAGGTATGATGGATGTTGGCGAATCAGGGCTGATTTGAATGCATTCAGGGATAACCTGAACCGATTGGGTAGCTGTCTGGTTGAATGCGTGTGCGTAGACGTCTTCACTCGTGGCAGGCAGCACTGTATCGTGTCGAAGCATGTTAACAATACATTGTCCATAACCCGAGCAGTTAATTAATTCAAATGGCATGTCTTGAGGTCCTGGGTCGAGTATTTGTTTCGAGTGAAACATGCCGTCACAGCTTTCCGATATGTGTTTTAAATTGTCTTGACTCCACTCGCTGTAATCAACACTGCCTAGACCAGGATTTACACTCACGTATTTCTTGCTTGGCACAGATCCTCACACCGACACAGTTTCAGCTCGACTGTCGACCCAGGAAGCGGCGATCCTATTTAAAAATATATTGCCCATCCGAATGAATAAATTGATTACGAAATTCCATAGAGTAGAGCATCTCGTAGAACAGTCCATTATCTATATCCCCATAGTTGCTTGCTTAGATGCGTCGACACCGAGAATTTGTTTTCTCGTAATAAACGACCTCTCGACAAGGAACACAAATGATTACTGCAAGGCGTGTCGTGAGGTGGGTTCCACATGCATGTAGCGGGATTATGGCGATAGTGTTTAATTCCGGTACACCATTCGGAGAAAGTACTTTCATAGTCTCTGTCACGGGATGTCTTGAGCTCATCAATAGTACAGGGAAACTTTGCCATTGGATGACTAAGATTTATTACACAGTCTTTATGCTGACAGTCGAAAACAGTCAAGAGAGTCACGGACTTGTATGGTCTATCAGCGTGCCACCTCAGTCGGAAATGAGTATTTTCGCGACAAAGTTCGAAATAAACGTATCGAAGACTACTCAATCCAATATCAAATTCATAGAACTCTACATGAAATTCAACACAGTTCAGACTTGCACGTTTGTAAAGATATCTATTTTCGGTATTGTCAAACAAAGTCGAAGGCTTCATTTCTTTAGATCGTGGATCAGGAGGATAATTAAAATATCTTGTCGCTTCATCCCATGTTAAGATGCTCGGTGCCCACTATTCATCTATTATGGCATCTTCTTGGCTTTGAGTTATATCATGGAATCGCGGTGATAACATGACTGACATAGGTATTGTCTTAGCTCTCAAACTTAAGCGAATGGGGTGAATCGATAAAGTTTACACTGAAGGAAACTACATGTCTCGTAGCAAACACTGTTTTCATAAGTTGTGTTGTGAACATAACCATCACACTGCTCCTCCCAATGCACAACTGTCTCTGGGTTCGTGCTGCGTCTCAAATCACACCTTACTGCAGAATAATCTGGTTCTGAGGTTATAGTTTCAGTAGCGGCTGCTGCCTTAAGTTCTTCTAAGGTAGTAGGAAATTTACTGTCGGGTCTCAAGTAGTGCACAACACAATCTACCTGATTGCAGGGCGTCTCAATAAAGTCCGGAGCCTACAGATCGCAATCGGTGCTCCAGTGATGATTGAAGTTGCAGACTATGAGGTGGAACTCTCCATCTCCGGTAAGGTATGCCACACGACGAAAGCCGGGTGACACGTCTGCGTAGCGTGCCGATGGATCGAACGTCATTTTTCTTGAATATATAGTGAGTCTACGCCCGCACGACCGCGAACTGTACGCTGACTGTCGTACCCCGGGACGATGACCTCAATTTATAGCGCCTCCAGTCCAGACATGTTTACCATTGCTTCGCTTGTTGTTGATTCCATTTCGAGCGCGTCATCCAACATTCCAGGATCGCTGTGTTCTAGCATCCAAGCCCTAAGCAATGCGATGTTACGGCGAGACGATACAGGTCTTATGCTGTCACGATTTTGAGCATACATTATGTCTAATTTTTTGAAAGCCGGGCAGCCATATTCCTCTTGTGCATCCACTATGTGCATGTGTTTGAGACAGTGTTTACCCAACCATCTTTTCTGTTCGCTTCCAGCAACTATTACAGTTCCACTCAAGTGAGTTGTCAAGATGGTGGAAAGACTGTTGTAGGGAAACAATCCGTGTTCCCATTTTAAACTATGAAAATTTTTAGTGAGCCACGCATTACTTCTCCGGTATTTACGACTAATGTCTCTCCACTCAAACGGCGGTTTGAATGTTCGCGTAATTATGTTCCCCTCAGAGTCAGCAATGCTAAGTTCCTTGGTAATAAAGCCATACTGAGAGAAAAATCCTTGCAGATTAACATACTTCATGGTGGCTGAGACACGACTGAGCCTCTACTATGCTTAACTCAGTATTTTAACAGCTTTGTCTCGTGGATTATAGGAGACAAGTCTGTCGTGCAATATTATTGCAAATGCTTGTGTTAAGATCGGTAGGTTGTCTGAGCTTGTGATCTCCAACTTGCAATCTATGATATTCGAAGGTATTTTCTCAGCTTGACGGCTTACATCAAACATGAATAACGTAGCCAGTTCCTTAAACTGATGAGGGTCAAGCAAAGGTGCATTCTGGTTTCCATAGTAAGACTCTTGAAAATTTGAATACATATCATATGCGATTAAGTAAAATCCATTGTCGAAGTTTATGTCCAAATCCGTGTACGGATAACTTTCTGAATTCAAGAATAGTTTTATATTCTTTATGTTGCAGTGGTCAAACCTCGATTTATCGGCAGCCATTACATTATGTTTAGCCGATTGAAAGCCGACTATTATGTATCGTGGTTTTTCCATCGAGAAGCTTGTCTTTACTGACCAGCTGACATTTTGTGCTTGTGGCATGCTGGGATATGTTTCAACAGACCAAGATCTAAATGCTATATCTATATTTCTGCTTTCCTCCACAAGCTTAAGCAGTCGCGTGCGTTCCGCTGGAGACACTTGGATGTGTGGTACGGCCCAATCGATAGAGTTTATGGTTAAATCAACTGCTTGAGGCTGCGCACTCGCATCTACGATCGAGTTAATGTACGTATTTTCTAAAACTATAATTAACTCTTGTTTGGAGTTTAGAAGTATACGGTGATAATCCTCAGCAAAGCCGAGGAGATGGCTTAGCGGAACACAGATTTCGAAAACACCATCGGCTGTTAGAGGCAAGCTATAGTTTTCCTCGAGACACCATCCCTCCATTTTGCTGATGGCGTATTCATCACGAGTTCGTGAAAGATAATTCTTCACTGTAGATACCACTCCTAGTGATCTGGTCTGGTCTATAAGAACGCCGTTCAGTTCAAATCCTATCCGATAGATCATATGTAATACACCATTGTTTATAATCTTTGCATGGTCCGGTTTCCGTCCGTCTGCCTTTACGAGTTTTCCACGTATACGCAAAAAGGATTTTGAGATGTTTGTGTATGCATCATGATTTTGAATCACTATACGGATTTCAGAGTTGGGGGCATAGGGTCCATTTAAGTATGGTTTGTAAATATGCAGTTCAGTTTTTTGAAATAGAATCCTCAAATTGTGGTGCTTGCTCGACTTCAAGAACGGTGTTCTCCATGAGGATAAACTCTAAATCCAAGTTTTTTAAGGAATCTCACGTTAACAGATGTTAGCCGCTTGATGTCTCGTCGTCTACTGGATAAGGTCACACCTGAATCGCTCCATTTATGCTTAGAAAAATATTTCACTCCCATTGTTTTTTCAAATGCAGTCTTAGAGTTATTTCTTCCTTTCTTAGGTTAACTAAGCGTCCTTCCTGATCGACTATTTGAATGTCGAGCTCCGATATCGATTGAACGGTAACTGGGACATAAATGAGCGTGGTAGGTCGTTCATTTATCTTATATCCCGGAGGTACTATGGGGGAAAATTCATGAATAGTAGGTATTGTTTAATTTACCATTCAAGTATGTGTGTCCCACAGCATTGCTTGTAATTCGTATAACATTCACGGGGAATATATTTACAGGATTTGTCGATTCATGCAGCTCACCTGCTTTGTATACTTGAGAAGAAAACTAAAATCCACTAAAATCCACATGTATATTGTTGCTGAACATTATGCACTGTAAGGTGTTGGGGTTGCCTCGTAATAGAAATGTTGAATCTGCAGGTAGGTTCTGTTTTATGTAAGCTTCCATGTCACTTATTTCATATGCACCTGTTGGTAATTTCATTTCATGATGTTCATTGTTTGCGATGTATCGAAAAACTTGATTATTTTCATCAATGTTCGGTATCGAGTTATATGTTGTCAGATCGATCAATGCCATTGTCCACTCTCCATCCAATTGCAAGGGAGGGAAGTAGTAGGTTCTCATAATCGAGCTCTTCCCAGTTAAAATTAATGTTATTCTCATTTTGTCTAGTTTACACTGCGTCTCGCGTTGTGTGTGGTCTCTCTATAAACACTCTGTCGCATATGTGGCTTATGATAACACTAATGCTTCTTATATATTGATACTAAAAATCTTAAGCATAAGTGACCGCAATTCCATGAATGCAACTTTTGTTGCCTGTCATAATTATAGGTTATGTTGCACTTGTTTAAATATCGTATCAGTTCCACTGGTGGAGGCAAGTCTCCGAAGCTATCGTAATATTCAACGTTAGGACCGGTCTTGACATAAGCAGTCCAATGCGTTCCCGGTCCTTTGGATGAGTCTAGATTCAAAATAGCACTTTCATTACGCAATGGTTTCTTAGGTAGCGAATCGCGCATGTATATTTGTCTAAAGTATGGTATTTTCAATTCTTTTATCGCCTTCATTAACTCGAGGTTTGTAAGAGCTCGCTTTGGTAAGTTTTTGATTATCGCTTCCTGCTCCCGCGATTTTTCTTTCTTCTTCTTCCTCTTCGCTTTCCCCCACCACCCGACTGTGGATAGGGGCGTAGATAAAGTCCTGAACCGTTTTTTGCTGCACGTGCTATCGCTTGCATACGTGCCTGACTCCGGACATCGGAAACAGTTTTAGCAACACCCGCAGCTCCACCAATTAAGCTGCCTAATGCAGCGAGTGCTGGAAATATAAATGGTAATAGACCACCCTTCTTCCCCAGGGCTTTCCTGACAGATTTACGGTTTCTCTTCTTTGATGATGAAAATCTTAAACCTGCACCAAGCTTACGTTTCACTCTCATAATCTTGTTAACGGTCCATGCGGATACTCTCTGTCCAAATTTAGTTTCGGGAGACTTTCTAATCTTCTCGGCCGTGTCAGCTAATATTTTATCCGCTTTATGTCTTTCAGCCAAGTTATTACTATTCGCATACGCAATATCGTGAAGACGACACGCCTCGTCTAGTGCATTCACACCACGATCACCTCTTGCTAGTCTCTCGGCTAGTCTCGTGCCAGGTCCACAGAAATTGTAGCCCGGAAGATGTGCCTCGAATGGTAGCTTATTTATAACAGAATTAACTAAGCCTGAACCTCTCTTCCGTCTCATACAAGACATATCAAGACACTGAGTGGTTTCACTATAAGGATGACTGTTTTATAGTGTTTAGGTTTAGTATTAAGAATGGAGGTTGTTCAACAACAGCTCGCTTTACCAATTTCACTAATTGATGATGATGTGTTTAGTAAAACTGAAGAACGTCATGGATCTCTGTTACCAAATACCATACGGTGTATAGTGTCAGGTCCTTCGAATTCTGGCAAAACTTGTCTTATTCTTTCACTTCTAGAACACCCCAATGGGATACGTTTTGAGAATGTGTATTTATATAGCAAGTCCCTAGAACAACCAAAATATCAAAGTTTAGCCCATGTGCTGGAAAATGTTGGGGGAGTGAAATTTTTTAAATTTCGAGAAAATGCTGATATTTTAGACCCCAGTCAAGCCCTCCCCAACTCTGTGCTAATCTTCGATGATGTTGCTTGTGATAAACAAAGCATTGTTCAAAAGTATTATTCTATGGGGCGACACCACATATCGACTGTTTCTACTTGGTACAAACTTATACCCAAACCCGAAAGCAATTAGTGCGAGATAATTGTAATCTAATAATTTTGTTTAAAATGGACGATCTTAATCTAAAACATGTGTTTTCCGACCATGTCGGTACAGATATGAGCTTTGAGAGATTTAAAACTCTTTGCGGTCACTGTTGGAACAGTCCTAATGAGCATGGTTTCATTGTGATAGCTAAAGATTTTCCTCTACATAAAGGGCGTTACAGATGTGGTTTTGATCAGTTTATTGTGATAGGTTCATGAATCATGATGTCAAAGTTCGGTGGTGGTGGACTTAAACGATCGCACGACTCATGCATGACGTTTACTCGTGAAGGGGACTGCGACTTAAGCTGGAAACATTTGAAGAGAGTTGGTGATCCTAAACAAGATGGTGATGCTGCTAATAAGAAGTATGTTGACGCAGTAAGCGGGGCTTTTACACATGCTTTGCATTCGATGACTGATGGTATGACACGACAAGTTACAGATATCAACAGATCACTTACTGTAACAAGAGATGTGCAAGTGGGGATTATGGAGTTCTTGCGCAATATGGAGGCTAAAGAATAGCATTTAATTGCTCAATTAAATGAAAGTCTTTCAGGTGTGTCGACAAAGTTGGGTGATATGTGCACCTCGTTGGAGAGCAGGTTAGATTTATTCGCACAAACATTTATAGAGGAACTAAATGATGCACTAAATGCTAACATGGTTGAGATGGTATTGAAAATTAATGCTGGAATTGTACAACAGCTTTCACAAATGAATCGCACTGTTGGTGTTTTGACGATTACTCCTGATGAATATTCTCGCGGTGTGTTGTCTAAGAAACCTTCACCTCCAAAACCAGCACCTGCAAAAACAGCATCTTCAAAACCAGCACCTCCAAAACCAACACCTCCAAAACCAGCACCTCCAAAACCATCAAGCTCTAGACATGCCTAGATCACTCACGTATTGATGCTAGTTGTATATAAAAGGGTGATATGCTATCGCTAACTCTGCAGTCATGGCTCTTGAGGCTAGTAAGTTGGAGCGCATCATAGAAAATGTTCGTGCAAAGTATCTACTTGCCAAACGAGCTCGTTTGGAGAGGGATGCAATTAATGAAGGAATATTCAAGTCTGTTAATTCGCGTTTGGATAAACTTGGACCTACTACATCGCTCGCACAGTCTATCGATACTGTGAAGCAGGATTCTGCGGAAGAAGCTACTGTGAAACAATATTTAGAATCAAGCGACAGTGATGACTCGAACGCTATTCCTTTAAAACATCACGGTGTTCCATATGATGATTCTTTAGGTGGAGTGCAGTCTTATTTGCAGAGCTACAGCCTTCGCTCTGGTGATGGAACCTATGGTTTATCTAAACGACATAACCGCTGGTTTTTAGGGGACACGGAAGTATTTTTTCATGATAACAATATGATTCGCGTTAAAGATGAACTAATACAACCTGCTCCTGGTTTATTTGAACTTTTATTTCGCAGAGAGCCGCATACGTACTCGGAATCGGCCCTTAAACAATATGGTAATCAATCTACTAGAGCTTACAAATGCTTATTTTAAAAAGAATGATCCTGCAACAAATCTCTATAAAAGCACGTCACATGCGAAATTTGATATCATTAAGCAACTGTTTCCACATATTGGTTCGCAGCAACGAGGAAGTGGATTGTTACATAAAACATTGGATTTAGGTCGTAAACGAGAGTTCATTTATTGGAATGATCCGAATGAGATAGTAGATCGACTCAGGTTGTTAATGGCCTCGCAGGCGTCTGGCCACACCGGACACAATAACGAAATCCTTTCGATACTTGAAGAGTTACAAGAATCAGGATACATTGCAAAATGAGCGACGCACAGCGTGGGATTGCATACGAGCTTCACCGAGGCAAACGTATTATATTTCCTCGCAGAAAGGTTTTAACATATGGACTCCATGATTTACTACAGATTGATTTGGTAGAAATGATACCATACAGTAAAGTGAACAGTGGTTACAAGTACATCCTGACTGCCATAGATGTGTACAGCAAACGTGCTTATGCAGTTCCAGTTAAACAAAAGACAGGTGTGATGGTTACTGCTGCCATGAGAAGTATTTTGAAAGAAGCAGGAAGTTTTAAAAGTATTCAAAGTGATGCGGGAACAGAATTTTATAACTCAACTTTCAGAGCTCTTATGAAAAGAAAAAATATTAATCATTATTCCACTCACAGTGAGATTAAAGCAAGTGTGGTAGAGCGGTTTAATAGATCTCTAAAATCGCTGCTTTTTCGCGAGTTTTCAGCTCAAGGAAATTATAAGTGGCTTAAAATTTTACCACAAGTTCTACGTGTCTACAATAACAGATTCCACCGCACCATTGGCATGGCTCCGAATCAAGTGAAGGATGACTCTTTGCTACAAAGTGTTTACAAATATGTAAAGACAATTGACCCTAGAAAACCTAAGGCTCGTGTGGGGGATCATGTACGCGTGTCACGAAACAAGAAAGTTTTTGAAAAGGGGTTTACACCGAATTGGTCTCACGAAGTGTTTAAAGTAACAGCTATGAGGTCCAGCTTTCCGCGTGTGTATAACTTGAGTGATATGGATGGAAATGAAATACAAGGTGTTTTTTATGCTTCAGAAATTCAAATTACAAAATACCCCGATACATACTTGGTAAATAAAATTCATCGAAAGCGTGGAGAAAGATTCCAGGTGTCTTGGAAGGGGTTTCCCGATACCGTGAGAACATGGGTAAAGAGAAACGATATTGGAGTTTAAGATTACATATACACATTTTATTTTACCTTATTGCTTGTTCTCAATCGAAGCATATTCTATGGAATCGTTTGTGTGGGCTGTTGTTGAGATTCTATTCCTGCAATGTATTTATAATGTGTGGACTACTTCCTGAACACGACCCAGCACTCTGCAGCTTGGGATCAACAAGCTGTGACGTCAGCCCGCGCTGGGCGCCTCATTGGAATGTGTAGCGCGACATCGGGGTTGCATGTCATCTTTCCGTCAAGACCCGGTCAACTATAGTCTTCATTCTGTCTCTGACAATTCCATAATGAACATGGCTACTTTTGAGGAAATTCGCGATTGCATTGAATATGCGCTTCATGCTTGCATCGGCATGAATATAGATGCGATAGTACACCATCTAGAGGTCTCCGCGATCAATTTGTTCGCTGCATTTCCAGAGGAATACGAGTTTCTAACATACCTTTACAACGGTATTATAGCATGCCTTGAAGCTGTAATGGAGGCTCAAGAGCAAGTGGAACCAGATGATGGAGTGGACAGCGGCTTCGGAGAGAGTGACGGTGAAGCATAATGCTTGCGCCCTTGTTAAACATGGAAAATAGGCCTCTCGGGGAAACTCACCATGTATAAAAAAAAAGGAGTTAACGCATCTAATGCTGTACCTCCTGAGACATAGTCTCTAAGGTGATGTGGAAAGCAGCATACCACTATAAATTCAAACTCAAGTTTTTTTATTTTTTTATTTTCAGCTTACACTCCAGAGAATCTTCCGGCACGTCGAGACGAAGAGAATGAGACTACACTTCATAGTTATAAATTCACTATCACTAAATAATAATAATGAGCTTACACTATTATTAAATGCATTACAGGAAAGCTAACACTAAAATATGCCTATAAGAAAAAATTTCTTATGCCTGCTTCTGATGCATATAAAGGAACACATATCATGATCATTCAATATGGTGCACTCTGTGCATGTAAGGGAACAATCTTTTCGGTGCACTCTGTGCATGTATTGGAACGAGTCCTTGGGTGTATCATGTGCTTACAAGATGGTGGGGCTGTTGAATCCAAGATGGCGGAGAATTGTTTAAAGGTTGTAATATTTTTTAAATTTAAATATCGCGCCCTCTGGTAGCAACACTTGTTACTAAATATATCGATTAGCATTCGACCTATCGAATGGTGCTGCGCCCTGGCAGCTGAAATATGAAATAAAAGTAAATATATCGATTAGCATTCGACCTATCGAATGGTGCTGCGCCCTGGCAGCTGAAATATGAAATAAAGATGGCGACGGTGGCGTCATCTGGTATCGATTATATGAACTAAATGATGGCGACGGTGGCACACTCTGGTAGCCAACTTGAGAATCAAGATGGCGGCGCCTCTGGCAACTAATTTTTGATTTTGGCGCCATCTGGTAGTCTGTGCTGGAATTAAAGATGGTGGCTGTATAATGATTTTAATTTCAAATGTGGCGCCTTAGGTATGCATTAAGGAAGGCAAAAATACCCTCCCCCCTTTTATCATAAACTTGACATCAGTACGTAGCATATATAGATTATTTATTCCACTATATCCCAACTGGTCTCGTGATCCTGTGGTTAGCGTCTCTGCTTTCTAACCTCGACATCATCATTGTTTTCACGTCCCATGGATCGAATCACAGCCTCGGCACTGAAAATATTTTAGTTAAAGGAAAAATAATACCTGCTGCTACCTGGTGGCGACCAACAGAACTATATGACGTCACACAAGATGGCGGCCTCCAGCAGACGAAACAAGATGGTGGCCAGGAAAAATCAAGATGGCGGCCTCCAGCAGACGAAACAAGATGGCGGCCAGAAGAAATCAAGATGGCAGCCTCCAGCAGACGACACAGAATCATGACATCATGATTCGAAGTTGGTACAAGATGGCGGCCTCCAGCAGACGAAACAAGATGGCGGCCAGAAGAAATCAAGATGGCAGCCTCCAGCAGACGACACAGAATCATGACGTCACGATTCGAAGTTGGTGGAAATTTCTAGAAATACAAAAATGGCGGATTTGCGAATTTGCGATTTGCGGATTAGCCACTGGATTAGCGGATTTGCGAATTTGCGGATTTGCGGATTTGCGAATTTGCGGATTTGCGAATTTGCGGATTTGCGGATTTGCGGATTTGCGGATTTGCGGATCTCCGGATTAGCCACTGGATTAGCGCATAAAAAACTAGATTTGCACATAAAAAACCATAAAAAATGCGTAAAAAACCATAAAAAATTGGATAATCCCCGGATTACCCCGCTCCCCCCTCGTCTATGTTCCAGAGTCGGCACGCTCTCCCTACTAGCATCCATTGGTAGCATTAGTTTAGCCGATGAGGGACACTTGACTTCAAGTATTTAGTCGTCGCCTATTAGGCCATCAGGTGATGCTCCTAAAAATGGAAACTCTCGTCAACAATAAGTCCACATCGCCTTACCACAATTCCAGAATTTTCGCTTTCAAACTGAGCAGCTACCGGTACATTTTCAGTTCCCCAGAATGTGCTTGAATTTCCTTTGAAGACCTGATACATTATTTCTTTAACAAAGTTGGCACAAGAAGTTTCTGCTTTCATTTTGCATATCCTCCCGAACATGGATGATGTCAACAGTTCAACTTTCCATTCATGACAAGAGCTTTGCTCTCTTGTTATTTTCTCTATGTTTTCTTTCTTTTCGAGTTTCATTGTCTGTAAAAAAAAAAATTCCTTTGCGTTCTCAAACTCAGGTTGAGTCATATCAGGTATGACCACAGCAGCTTGTGGCCCATAATCGCTGTCTGCACTGCTTTGTATGCGATTTTCGGTTTTCTTTCTGTTTGGGAAGATCAAACGACGTCTTTTTTGGTATCCTGCTCTATTTTTGCGTCTGTCAACGAAATTCTTCGTGTGGATTCCAGGACTTTTCTTGAGAGCAGATTTGTGAATAACTCGGTGCAACTCTCCGCTGGAATTCACAGATACCTACATTGTTATAAATTAAACTTACATTTCATCCAGACTTTCATTATAAGTGTCACATTTCATCGTTGTTTCGTTAGTTGTGTTAACGCTTCGGGTTTCTGCGTAAACATCACTCTTTTTGACTAATTTAACCACTTTCCTAAAACAAATTACACATAACTTAGTAGGCAAAATTTATATACATAATTAAGATGATGTTTTTATCCCGATATACTTGGCGCTTGCTTAATTCAAAGTTTCGAAATAATTAGTCTGTTTAGCTACTTGTGCAGATCTATTTCAAGCGTATTTAGTATAGTTACAAATAAAACAGAATACTTTGTAAGTATAATTGCTAGAAATTTTAAAATTTAGATATAATGGAATATATTTTATTTTGGATTTCCACTGCATTAAATAATTGTGCTTACCGGTTTCTAGCAGAATCCAGAAGGGCAGCCGGAGCTTGTCTTTTCTCTCCTGGCACCGAGTAGCATGCGCTTCTTTTTACACGCTTTATATTAGCTTCACCTGTATGTTTGTTTGTATGTTTGTAACCGACTCATTTGGGTGCGATTTTGACCCACTTTAAACGGCCAGATTTCATTCAAACTTTGTAGATTTATCGAGGACCGATGACAATACACTAATTTGATAAGATTATTGCATTATTCAATTTGCAAAATAATATTCTTGTCCATTTATATAATTTCACAATATTTAGTAGGCTTTGTTTATATCGCGCCAAAGACAAACTGAAAGAAAAGAGTTCGCACATTGTAAAGAAAACCATTTCGTTCATGTGCGAACTCTTTTCTTTCAGTTTGTCTTTGGCACGATATAAACAAAGCCTACTTAATATTCTGACATTTAATTAAATGAAAAGTGAGAGTGGGTTATGATTATTGTGAACAATATACTTTCTTGAAGAGAATATTATCTATATTTGTAAAAATATGAAGAAAAAAACCTGAAATAAGGGCTTTAAATGTTGTTTCTTTCGTTAAATAGAGAAACACAATTACGGCTTTGTTTTATTTTACCAATTAACCAAGAGTGAAACATTATTATAAAACAACATTTTATGCAAATATTTCACGAAACATGGAAAAATTGCGGTTTGATTTTGCTGTGAAACCAACAGCAGATGGGAAATCAAACACCATATGCATAACCTCAATAGCTACACCTGATGGGCAGATTTTTGAAATTCCACTCGAACACCAACCTGCAAATCTACACCAAGCAGTTACAAATACTCCAAACTATGCCAAGGTCAGTAAATCATTAAATAAAAGACATCAAACACGGAAAATATGGATAAGTTTGACAGATGATATATCAAAAACATATTTGGATAGAGAGCAAAACTTACAGTTTAAGGATTTTTACCTGGAAGAAATTGAGGAAAAAACAAAAAGTGCTCAATCTATACCTAGTGGATCAAATAAAAAATTAGAAAAAATGTTAGAAATATTTCTTGAAGGAAAAAAAAAATTATATCTGAAACTAAAAATTTAGGGAAAATTGCAAAAGATTTCATAATTGAGAAATTCACGGGCAGAAACTCAAATGCTTACCAGTGGATTAAAAATTTCAACAAAGAATGTGAACGTTTCCTAATCAAAGAAGACAAAAAGAAAATAGAAATTTTAAAACATTTCTTAGAATACTCCAGTGTAGTTTGGTACAACTGCATGCAAATGACACTTACAGTGGAATCGGACTGGAACAAATGGGAGAAAAATTTTTGTGAGACATTTGCAAACAAAGGATGGTCACCCATCAGATATTAGAGACACTTCTGAGATAAAACAATATTTATCGATTTTATTTTAACTGCATATATTCAAAATCTACTTTAATAGTAAATTGATGTAATAACTATCAAGTTTTTTTACATTGTTATAAAATTTCTTTCATACATCGATAAAGAAGTATCACTCTAAATTATAAATAAACCAAACTAAAAAGTAGAAAATAAATAATATTTTAAAAAATCTAAAAAAACACGCTTTTATATAAAACCAAACTAAAAAAATAGAAAATAAATTTTAATTAATTTGAATTAAGAATAGTGTAAATTTTTAAAATAAATATAAATTAATAATAGTGTATATAAGAAAATATGTATTTTATTAAAAAAAAAAGCGTGAGGTGCTTTTTAAGATATTATCGAAATGATAATCCTTCTACTCATATATGTCAATAAAATATTTATAACTATGGACACCATGCACCCCACTTTTTTTTTTTTTAAATAAAATACATTTTTTTCTTATGAACACTATTATTAATTTATATTTATTAAACATTTTTACACTATTCTTAATTCAAATTTATTTTCTATTTTTTAGTTTGGTTTTCTATATAAAGTGTGTTTTTTTTTTTAGATTTTTAAAACTATTATTTATTCCCATAGCGCTAGCCTTTGCTTGTAGAAAACATAATGCAACGAACTCAATTCACACACCAAAGCACATCAACACCCATACTTTAAACACTGGCTGGGGCTTCCTGCCTCTTTCACTAAAACCTGTTTCCCGCCAACTCCGTTGCCTTCCCGCACCCCCGCTGACCAACCCCACCCCCTGCCAAGCCCCTTCCCTTTCTCAACCCTTCTATCCCCTCCACTCTCAGACCTCAGTGTTGTCGCCCTCCTGTCGCCTTCCGAAGCAGAAGCAGCACCGTCCGGCCGTGCGTAGAAGTGAGGTTTGCCGGAATCATGGCTCAGCTTAGAGCAGGCCTCAAAAAACCCAAAGCGACAACTATGCAATTTTATTTGATATTTGTTTTGTCGAAGTATGTATCTATGTTTCTGTAGTCTCCAAAACCTAATAAATTTATAGGATATAGTTCAAAAATTGTGTTCAATTTGCTAATATTACGATAATTGAACCGCGAATTACTAAACTAAATTACGAATTTTACGAACACAGATGACTATAAAAACATCAATACATCTTTCTTGTTAATTATTTTTTTGAAATTACCCTGACAACTTTTCTCGAATAAGCAGGACATGCTTTACCGTAGCCGTCAGTTTATTGTCTCTATTTCTTACTAGGACGGCCCCTTAAGTTAGAAGTTGTACTACGAGAACCCAACCTTAGCTAGAAATTAGATTACAATAAATAAAACAAACTTTTTTTATCGAAAGAATAATTTTGTTTTTCACTTTTATACACATGCAGATAAAACAATTTACTATTGTATGTAGCATGCATTTCTTATTTCACGAAGTATAGACCATATATGTTTGGTATTGCGTAAATTTTCTTCATTTTTGCGAGGCAAGTAGAAGTCTTAACCTATCTACCAATATGTTAGAATATTTCCATGTGGTGTAACAAATATCTTCAGCTTCTAACATCTTACGTAAATTTTCATTACTAATACTTTTAAGACTTCTGAAGTTCCTTTTTACACGCTTTATATTAGCTTCACCTGTATGTTTGTTTGTCTGTCCATCTGTAACCGACTCCTTTGGGTGCGATTTTGACCCACTTTAAACGGCCAGATTTCTTTCAAACTTTGTAGATTTATCGAGGACCGATGACAATACACTAATTTGATAAGATAATTCTATTAATCTATTTGCAAAATAATATTTTTGTCAATATATTTGTAAAATGAAACAAATAAAAATAAAACCATTTCGCTCATGTGTGAACTCTTTTCTTTCAGTTTGTCTTTGGCGCGATATAAACAAAGCATACTAAATATTGTCATAGAGTGAATATTGTGACATTTAATTAAATGAACAGTGAGAGTGGGTTATGATTATTGTGAACAATATACTTTCTTAAAGAGAATATTATCTATATTTGTATAAACACCATATCCATAATCTCAATAGCTACACCTGATAAGCAGATTTTTGAAATTCCACTCAAACACCAACCTGCAAATCTACACCAAGCAGTTACAAATACTCCAAACTATGACAAGGTCAGTAAATCATTAAATAAAAGACATCAAACACGGAAAATATGGATAAGTTTGACAGATGATTTATCAAAAAAACATATTTGGATAGAGAGCAAAACTTACAGTTTATGGATTTTTACCTGGAAGAAATTGAGGAAAAAAAACACTTTTATAAATAAACCAAACTAAAAAGTAGAAAATAAATAATAGTTTAAAAAACTAAAAAAACACGCTTTATATAGAAAACCAAACTAAAAAATAGAAAATAAACTATAATAAATTTGAATTAAGAATAGTGTAATTTTTTTTATAAATATAAATTAATAATAATGTAAATAAGAAAATAATGTATTTAATTAAAAAAAAGCGTGAGGTGGTTTTTAAGATATTATCGAAATGATAATCCTTCTACCCATATCTGTTAATAAAATATTTATAACTATTGGCACCATGCACCCCACACTTTTTTTAATTAAATACATTATTTTCTTATTTACATTATTATTAATTTATATTTATAAAAAATTACACTATTCTTAATTAAAATTTATTAAAATTTATTTTCTATTTTTTAGTTTGGTTTTCTATATAAAGCGTGTTTTTTTAGTTTTTTAAACTATTATTTATTTAATAACAGCCTCAAAGTCATTAAAATTGTAATCGCCCCACTGACCATCATAAGCCTAATCTAAATAAATTAGTTTAATAAGTCGTTTCCATCATTTTGGTCTCAACACTTTATCACAATATTCGATCTTGTGAGCTTCAAGTTCTTAATCATAGACTTAGTTCTTGTAAGCTTCAGGTGAATCATCGAAGTCTTAGACATTTTCAGCTTTAGGCTGTTCTAAAGTGCTCTCAATTTCATGGAGGCGACTAGAACTTGGTGTAAATTTTTTTTAATTCCCCATGAAAATGCTACTTTCTTCGTTAACTTTTAGTTCCAAATAATTAACAAGACCTGGTATAGTACTATTAGAATCATCATCTTCTCATTTCTCGTGATCATTATAGTCATCTAATATTTTGCTACCATTTCACTTCCTTGCTTTTATAGACACGCCATTCTTAACATTAACCAGCCTTGTTTTACAGATAGAGGGCTTTGTCAGACCTCAAGGGGGAAGACAATCATCATACAAACGAGTGTTTCTCGGCTGTACTTAACCTATTTAACGAATGAGTAATGGATATTTTTATTCAAGTGCCACCTGATTAAAATGCGGAAATTTCTTATTTGGTGTCAGGAATTCAAAATACAAACGGATATCTCAATATATTCCAAGACCAATACATTAAATAAAACTCAATAAAAGATATATGACTCAAGAAAAACTGGAAGCACATTACATTAAATTAATATATTAAATCAGAATCATTCCTCTATAAGAATACAAATGTGTTTATTACTAATGTTAACAGTAGATGTATATAGTTCATATGAGGACAGAGGAGGTGGGAGGGGGATCCGGGGATCCGAGGCAGCCACCTTAAGGCTTCGCTTCATCAGCCCTGTTGGATTACGTCACTTCCGGCGGCCATGCACGCACGAAAAAGTGTCCCGTTACGTTCATCAGCCATGTACGCACGAAAAAATTGTCCCTTTACGAGTAGTAGGAAATAGCCGATTCTGGGACAGGCGGAGGATCCAGGATCCGACCTTGACTTTTGACCTTGACCTTGAACACTGAGCTTTGACCTTGACTTTGACCTTGAACCGAGTCCTTGAACTTTGACCTTGAACTTTGACCCTGACATTGAAATTCGAACCTTGACCTTTAACTATGACCTTGAACCTTGACCTTGACCAGTGACCTTGAACCTTGACCTTGACTTGACCTTTAACTTTGACCTTTAACTTTGACCTTGACCTTGAAATTTGATCTTGACCTTGAAATTTGACCCTGACATTGAAATTCGACCCTGACCTTTAGCCTTGCGACCCTCGATGTTGCCAACCTGATGACGTCATCTAATCCGTATACTAATCCATATGCTAACCTAATCTAAGCTAACCTAACCTAACCTAACCTAATCCATGCCAATCTATGCTAATCCATGCCAATCTATTCCAAACAGTATGCCAATCTATGCTAATCTGTATGCCAATCTATGCTAATTCGTATGCCAATCTATGCTAATCTGTATGCCAATCTATGCTAATTCGTATGCCAATCTATGCTAATCTGTATGCCAATCTATGCTAATCCATATGCCAATCTATGCTAATCCATATGAAAATCCATGCTAATCCATCCGCCATTTTGTATTTCTAGAAATTTCCACCAACTTCGAATCGTGACGTCACCGTTGCACTTTTCGTCTAGGCCGCCATCTTGGATTCGAATTTTTTTTCGAACTTCAACTTTTAGAAATTTGATGTAAACATCAGCCGCCATCTTTTGCCTTCCTTAATGCATACCTAAGGCGCCACATTTGAAATTAAAATTATTATACAGCCGCCATCTTTAATTCCAGCACAGACTACCAGATGGCGCTAAATTCAAAAATTAGTTGCCAGAGGCGCCGCCATCTTGATTCTCAAGTTGGCTGGTAGATGTCGCTAGTATCGCGCGCCAAATTCAAAAATTAGTTGTCAGAGGCGCCGCCATCTTGGTTCTCAAGTTGGCTGGTATATGTCGCTAGTATCGCGCGCCAAATTCAAAATTAGTTGCCAGAGGTGCCGCCATCTTGGTTCTCAAGTTGGCTGGTAGATGCTGCTAGTATCGCGCGCCAAATTCAAAATTAGTTGCCAGAAGCGCCGCCATCTTGGTTCTCAAGTTGGCTGGTAGATGGCGCCACCGTCGCCATATTTTATTTCATATAATCGATACCAGATGACGCCACCGTCGCCATCTTTAGTTCCTAGTGTTGCTACCAGAGTGTGCCACCGTCACCATCTTTAATTCTTAAAGTTACTGCCGGAGCGCGCCACCGTCGCCATCCTAAATTTACTGCCGGATGGCACCAAGTGTTATGTAGTCAGTCGAGACAGGTCGGGAACATGTCGAGACAAGTCTAGACAGTCGAGACAAGTCGGGGGGGACAAGACGAGACAAGTCGGTAGCCTGTATTCACCAAATTCTCCGTTGCCGCCATCTTTAATTCATAAAGTCGCTACCAGATGGCGCCACTGTCGGCCATATTTAATTCAAGGCATTGTCGCCGGATGATGCCAAGTTTGAATTTAAAAACCTACAAGTGTTATGCAATGTGTAACCAGTCGAGACAAGTCGAGATAAGTTTGGAACATGAAGCCATATTCTAAACTACGTTTATTATATATATGTATGCCTTTATATGTTTAGGTTTGATGATAGAGTAACGCAAGGGAATGGCTTTTCATTTATATTTGCGACAAACAAACCATCCATCCGATTACATTATTCCAAGTGGCCATATTGGATGATGACATCACCGTTGCAATTTCCGTTATGGCCGCCATCTTTAAATATATTATCCGAGTTTAATGAAAAAAATTTTAAATTTATAAAAAAACAAACTTTTACGACACGGAGCTCGGAGTCCTCGGTTCGAACCTGGTGAGGGCAAAAAAAATGGCGACCGATCCTTCCCTCGTGGTGGCTGCAGGCAGACTGACTCCCACCACTTTTTTTTTCAAAGTATATATAACGTCATCTAGTATGATGCCATGTCCACCATCTTGTCTTCGATACTGGAAGACATCATCATTGTATCGTCAGCGAGAGTACGCTGACGCCATGTTAGTTTAGTTCTTATCCGCTAGAGTGCAGTAATCATTTATTACTGTGACACCAGCCATCTTGAAATTTGGCCACCATCTTGAAAATCCGTAATTATTTAGCTAGGAATTCAGGAAAAAGTTCAAAATTCATTAAATAAATCACTCATTAATTTACATATTGATTCGATCCGCTCCTGTCCTCGGTTCGATACTCGATCGATGTAATAATGTTTAATTTTATGTAAAAAATAATAATTTCTATAAACCATGTTCAACATTCGTAAAGAGACTCTAAATCATCTACGACCATCATCCTATCAGACATCAAGACCACCATATTGGAAATGCGTAATTTTAATGCTAGAGATCCGGGAAAAAGTTCAAAATTCATTAAATAATTTTGTAATCTATATACTGATTGATTAGATCGACTTAGGTCCTTGGTTAGATCCCTGGCCGATACAAAACAACTTTAATATTTTAATAAAGTACCACTAAAGTTTCAGGTTTGAGAAAATAAAAAAAAACGCAAGTTCTTTTAAAAAAACTTTTATTACATAAATTATACACTACCAAAAGTACAAAAAACACACAGACAAATTACCAAATTTTCGTGTATCTCTTGATTCAAACAGTCTTCTTACTATACGGACTATGTCCTTTACATGACTTTAAAAGTCTATTCAGTTTATCAGCTGGACATATTGGTACACCACAATTTGCACACAAAGTCGAATTATCGACTTCATTAAAAGGACAGTGATATATTTCGTGTGGTTGTGAACTTCGAATATTTGCCAATGTTTTGTTACAAAATATACAGCTTGATTCCGATGAATGTACAGCCAGTCTATCACAATTCCTGAGGTGCCGTTTTAATCTTCCATATTGTACAAACTTGCTTAAACACCTGTTGCACTGATATTTAATGCGTTCAGAGTTATTACTACAATTGTGTATTACATAATCCCATTATTTCAAGTTTTTGATCTTCTCACAGTACGTGCAGTCGGGTGATGGAACACCACTGGTTGCTCCTTCCTTCATCAATGCCACTGGAACTGTCGACAACCATTGTAACACTGCTGACATGTTAACTTCTGAAGCCGTTGAGGTCTGCTCTGCGGAAGATGTTGCACGCGTCGAAATCTCCTGCTGTGCTGAGAGAGCAGGTGTAGCTGTAGACGTCGTTGTCATCGTGCTCTGCACTGATGATGGTAGGCCTTCGATCCAGGTTGGTGTAGTTAGCGGTAATGATGCCATCGAGTTCTCAAGATTAACTAGATACAGAACTATTATGTTATACAAGTCTAACTATCCGATCCGTTCATCACAGCAGCCAGAGACTGACTGAAGTCCTTATCACCAGGGTCTCACTTATATAGTCTCATCAGCTGGTACAACACATGAGTCAAAACAATAACCAGGTTCATTATACGCGCACTTTACTTTCTCGGAGCATTTTTATAATGAAGATGTAAGCTATCAAGACGTGAAATTAGTTTTTTGCACTTATTGCACTGAAATTGTATTCTTTAACATTATTAGAACAACTGCTTCTTTCATGTCTGCGAGCATTTGAGGTGATAGTAAATGATGTGTCAATGTATTTGCACTGACGCAATGTACGCTCTTCATTAGTTAAAGAATCCATTGCTGATGATGAAACTTCAGTTGATGGTGGAACAGCAATATCGAAGTCTCCTTCAGTGTTGTCAGAGGCGTTGCCAACGGGATCTGCTCCAACATCGTCCGCGCTGAGGTCATGGTTCCCGTAGTCGATGGTACATCTTCCATCGAGTTCGACGTTAAAGTCGGTAAAGATGCCATCGAAATCTCAAGAACAGCTAATTGACACGACTCATGCACCAGAAGAAACAAACTAGGCGATCCTTACACCGCCGACGTCAGTAACAAACTGAGCATCCTGCTGTCTAGGACTCGCTTATATACATGCACCATATGGAATAATACGCTAGTCAAATCAAGAACCATCAACAATAATACTAGAGTCAAAACAACATTAAAAATAGAAGGACCATCAACGAAAAGGCAGCACAATCAAAAATAAGCAGCACATTTGTAAACACCATCAACAAAAAGGAAGCACATTTTGGAAGCACCATCAACATAAAGGCAGCACATTATGGAAGCACAATCAAAAAAGAGAGCACATTTGGAAGCACCATCAACAAAAAGGAAGCACTTTTGGAAACACCATCAACAAAAAGGAAGCACATTTTGGAAGCACCATCAGCGTAAAGACAGCACATTTTGGAAGCACAAACAATAAAGAGAGCACATTTGGAAGCACCATCAACAAAAAGGAAGCACATTTTGGAAGCACCATCAACATAAAGGCAGCACATTTTGGAAGCACAATCAATAAAGAGAGCACATTTGGAAGCACCATCAACAAAAAGGAAGCACATTTTGGAAGCACCATCAACATAAAGACAGCACATTTTGGAAGCACAATCAATAAAGGCAGAACATTTGGAAGCACCATCAACAAAAAGGAAGCACATTTTGGAAGCACCATCAAAAAGGCAGCACATTTTGGAAGCACAATCAATAAAGAGAGCACATTTGGAAGCACCATCAACAAAAAGGAAGCACATTTTGGAAGCACCATCAACATAAAGGCAGCACATTATGGAAGCACAATCAATAAAGGCAGAAAATTTGGAAGCACCATCAACAAAAAGGAAGCACATTTTGGAAGCACCATCAAAAAGGCAGCACATTTTGGAAGCACAATCAATAAAGAGAGCACATTTGGAAGCACCATCAACAAAAAGGAAGCACATTTTGGAAGCACCATCAACATAAAGGCTGCACATTTTGGAAGCACAATCAATAAAGGCAACACAATTGGAAGCACCATCAACAAAAAGGAAGCACCTTTTAGAAGCACCATCAAAAAGGCAGCACATTTTGGAAGCACAATCAATAAAGGCAGCAAATTCGGAAGCACCATCAACAAAAAGGAAGCACATTTTGGAAGCACCTTCAAAAAGGCAGCACATTTTGGAAGCACCATAAAAAGGCAGCACATTTTGGAAGCATCATCAAAAAGGCAGCACATTTTGGAAGCATCATCAAAAATGCAGCACATTTTGGAAGCACAATCAAAAAAGGCAGCACATTTGGAAGCGCCATCAATAAAAGAAGGAAGCACATTTTGGATGCACCATCAAAAAGGCAACACATTTGGTAACACAAGTTACGAGAACTAAGTCTTAGTTAGAAATCAGAATGCAAGAAATAAAAACATTAAATTTTTACTTTTAATATTTAATTTATTTCTTAACATTATACAAATAGAAGTAAAATAAGCCATTATTGTATGTAGCCAGCTTTCCTCAGTTATTCGAGTATGAAGGATATTTCTTTTATGCACGAATAGTTTCCTGCACAAAGCGAGCCATGTAGAAGTCTTAGCCGGTCAACCAATAAGTTTGGATCTTTCCACGATGTGTAATCAGTCTCTTCTACCAACATCTCACTTGCTTGTTTATTATAAATACTTTTAATATCACAATCGTCCCAGTGGTCATAATAAGCGTTATCAGATTTATTTATTAAAACACATCGTTTCCATCGTTTCGGTCTCAGGACACCGTTACTTTCTTCGATCTTGTCAGCTTTAGGTGCTTCATCACAGTCTATGCTTTTGTCAACAGCCTCAGAGTCACTGTAACAATCACTGTAGAAGACATCTTCTTCACCCAGATTACCATATGAATTCGATATCGATGATGTCGAAGTGCCATTATCGTCTTCATGCTTCCTTTTTAGGAGTCCATCATTTTTACAAAGTAAGAAAGATCTACTTGAATTCGGCTGGAATGTATTCTCACTTTTCACGTTAAGGATTCTTCCATTGTCTTCATTCTTCCATAAAACATCACCATCCTTCAATTTAAGTTTTTCGTCGAGATCGGAAGAGCCACGAACATAATCTCTCTCAAGACAAGGAAAATTATTGTCGTAATGCAGATCACTATTCCTTAGTCTAGTAGATCCATCGTTGTACTCTGGCTTGTACGCAGGCTTAATGTTACAAGTTCTGTCATGTCTTTTTAAGCACTCTCTCCGCGTAAACGACTTGTTACATCGAACGCAACTTATCATTTTGCGTAGTGGATTTTTAACACAGTCATTCTTCTGGTGTTGTCTTCCATTCTTTCTCAAGATAAATTCTTTGCTGCAAAACTTACACCTGTGTCCATTCGATACAGCGACAGACACCGAATCAAGATTCATATTAGTTACTGTGACTAATGTTAGATACAAACAGACAGTTTTCCAATTGGAACCATTACTTAAATATAATTTTTTTTTAAATATTTCTTAAGCGAGAGTTAAGTTATCTCATGAAAAGGTACTTGTTGTAAGTAGTTCTGCTTTTCAACAACAGATGACACCACGTATTGCTTGCAGGTAAATAATATTTCTTTCTTTCATAAGGGATGCAGCATTCGCACTAACGATCACAATAGAGGGATGGCATCGCTAGACTCCAAGGAGAAGGTAGTTTGTTCTTCCAGTTAGTGTTTCTCAGATTTCTCAGGGTATATATTATTATTTGACTGAATAATGATTTATTTTAAATTCCACCTAATAAAAATAAAATAGAAGCACTCAGAGAAAACCATCAGGGATGATGTCGTTTATAAACATCATAAATTACCAATCTTTTTAAAAAAAAGTCCAAATTTAATCCTACTTTAGCAAAGAGTTCACAAGCCCGCTTGTGATCTCTTTGCTTAAGCAACATGAGAGTTCTCAAGCGGGCTTGTGCTAGAACTCTTTGCTTAAGCAACATGAGAGTTCTAGCACAAGCCCGCTTGTGAACTCTTTTCTTAAGCAACACGAGAGTTCTAGCACAAGCGGATTAGATGACGTCATCAGGTTGGCAACATCGAGGGTCGCAAGGCTAAAGGTCAGGGTCGAATTTCAATGTCAGGGTCAAATTTCAAGGTCAAGATCAAACTTCAAGGTCAAAGGTCAAGGTCAAGGATCAAGGTCAAGGATCAAGGTCAATGTTCATGGTCATAGTTAAAGGTCAAGGTTCGAATTTCAATGTCAGGGTCAAAGTTCAAGGTCAAAGGTCAAGGACTCGGTTCAAGGTCAAAGGTCAAGGACTCGGTTCAAGGTCAAGGTCAAGTCAAAGTTCAGGGGTCAAGGTCAAGTGAAAGTTCAGGGGTCAAGGTCAGTGATTGTTACAGTGACACTGAGGCTGTTGACAAAAGCATAGACTGTGATGAAGCACCTAAACCTGACAAGATCGAAGAATGTAACGGTGTCCTGAGACCGAAACGATGGAAACGATGTGTTTTGATAAATAAATCTGATAACGCTTATTATGACCACTGGGACGATTGTGATATTAAAAGTATTTATAATAAACAAGCAAGTGAGATGTTGGTAGAAGAGATTGATTACACATCGTGGAAAGATCCAAACTTATTGGTTGACCGGCTAAGACTTCTACATGGCTCGCATTGTGCAGGAAACTATTCGTGCATAAAAGAAATATTCTTCATTTTCGAATAACTGAGGAAAGCTGGCTACATACAATAATGGCTTATTTTACTTCTATTTGTATATTCTTAAGAAATAAATTAAATATTAAAAGTAAAAATTTAATGTTTTTATTTCTTGCATTCTGATTTCTAACTAAGACTTAGTTCTCGTAACTTGTGTTACCAAATGTGTTGCCTTTTTGATGGCGCTTCCAAAATGTGCTTCCTTCTTTTGTTGATGGTGCTTCCAAATGTGCTGCCTTTTTTAATTGTGCTTCCAAAATGTGCTGCCTTTTTGATGGTGCTTCCAAAATGTGCTGCCTTTTTGAAGGTGCTTCCAAAATGTGCTTCCTTTTTGTTGATGGTGCTTCCGAATGTGCTGCCATTATTGATTGTGCTTTCAAAAAGTGCTGCCTTTTTGATGGTGCTTCCAAAATGTGCTTCCTTTTTGTTGATGGTGCTTCCAAATGTGTTGCCTTTATTGATTGTGCTTCCAAAATGTGCTGCCTTTATGTTGATGGTGCTTCCAAAATGTGCTTCCTTTTTGTTGATGGTGCTTCCAAATGTGCTCTCTTTATTGATTGTGCTTCCAAAATGTGCTGCCTTTTTGATGGTGCTTCCAAAATGTGCTTTCTTTTTGTTGATGGTGCTTCCAAATTTTCTGCCTTTATTGATTGTGCTTCCAAAATGTGCTGCCTTTATGTTGATGGTGCTTCCAAAATGTGCTTCCTTTTTGTTGATGGTGCTTCCAAATGTGCTCTCTTTAATGATTGTGCTTCCAAAATGTGCTGCCTTTTTGATGGTGCTTCCAAAATGTGCTTCCTTTTTGTTGATGGTGCTTCCAAATGTTCTGCCTTTATTGATTGTGCTTCCAAAATGTGCTGTCTTTATGATGATGGTGCTTCCAAAATGTGCTTCCTTTTTGTTGATGGTGCTTCCAAATGTGCTCTCTTTATTGATTGTGCTTCCAAAATGTGCTGCCTTTATGTTGATGGTGCTTCCAAAATGTGCTTCCTTTTTGTTGATGGTGCTTCCAAATGTGCTCTCTTTATTGTTTGTGCTTCCAAAATGTGCTGTCTTTACGTTGATGGTGCTTCCAAAATGTGCTTCCTTTTTGTTGATGGTGTTTCCAAAAGTGCTTCCTTTTTGTTGATGGTGCTTCCAAATGTGCTCTTTTTATTGATTGTGCTTCCAAAATGTGCTGCCTTTATGTTGATGGTGCTTCCAAAATGTGCTTCCTTTTTGTTGATGGTGCTTCCAAATGTGCTCTCTTTATTGTTTGTGCTTCCAAAATATGCTGCCTTTATGTTGATGGTGCTTCCAAAATGTGCTTCCTTTTTGTTGATAGTGCTTCCAAATGTGCTCTCTTTATTGATTGTGCTTCCAAAATGTGCTGCCTTTTTGATGGTGCTTCCAAAATGTGCTTCCTTTTTGTTGATGGTGCTTCCAAATGTTCTGCCTTTATTGATTGTGCTTCCAAAATGTGCTGTCTTTATGTTGATGGTGCTTCCAAAATGTGCTTCCTTTTTGTTGATGGTGCTTCCAAATGTGCTCTCTTTATTGATTGTGCTTCCAAAATGTGCTGCCTTTACGTTGATGGTGCTTCCAAAATGTGCTTCCTTTTTGTTGATGGTGTTTACAAATGTGCTGCTAATTTTTGATTGTGCTGCCTTTTCGTTGATGGTCCTTCTATTTTTAATGTTGTTTTGACTCTTGTATTATTGTTGATGGTTCTTGATTTGACTAGCGTATTATTCCATACGGTGCATGTATATAAGCGAGTCCTAGACAGCAGGATGCTCAGTTTGTTACTGACGTCGGCGGTGTAAGGATCGCCTAGTTTGTTTCTTCTGGTGCATGAGTCGTGTCAATTAGCTGTTCTTGAGATTTCGATGGCATCTATACCGACTTTAACGTCGAACTCGATGGAGGATGTACCATCGACTATGGGAACCATGACCTCAGCGCGGACAATGTTGGAGCAGATCCCGTTGGCAACGCCTCTGACAACACTGGAGGAGACTTCGATATTGCTGTTCCACCATCAACTGAAGTTTCATCATCAGCAATGGATTCTTCAACTAATGAAGAGCGTACATTTAGTCAGTGCAAATACTGTGACGCTTCATTTACTATCACCTCAAATGCTCGCAGACATGAAAGAAGCAGTTGTTCTAATAATGTTAAAGAATACAATTTCAGTGCAATAAGTGCAAAAAACTAATTTCACGTCTTGATAGCTTACATCTTCATTATAAAAATGCTCCGAGAAAGTAAAGCTCGCGTATAATGAACCTGGTTATTGTTTTGACTCATGTGTTGTACCAGCTGATGAGACTATATAAGTGAGACCCTGGTGATAAGGACTTCAGTCAGTCTCTGGCTGCTGTGATGAACGGATCGGATAGTTAGACTTGTATAACATAATAGTTCTGTATCTAGTTATTCTTGAGAACTCGATGGCATCATTACCGCTATCTACACCAACCTGGATCGAAGGTCTACCATCATCAGTGCAGAGCACGATGGCAACGACGTCTACAGCTACACCTGCTCTCTCAGCACAGCAGGAGATTTCGACGCGTGCAACATCTTCCGCAGAGCAGACCTCAACGGCTTCAGAAGTTAACATGTCAGCAGTGTTACAATGGTTGTCGACAGTTCCAGTGGCATTGATGAAGGAAGGAGCAACCAGTGGTGTTCCATCACCCGACTGCACGTACTGTGATAAGATCAAAAACTTGAAATAATGGGATTATGTAATACACAATTGTAGTAATAACTCTGAACGCATTAAATATCAGTGCAACAGGTGTTTAAGCAAGTTTGTACAATATGGAAGATTAAAACGGCACCTCAGGAATTGTGATAGACTGGCTGTACATTCATCGGAATCAAGCTGTATATTTTGTAACAAAACATTGGCAAATATTCGAAGTTCACAACGACACGAAATATATCACTGTCCTTTTAATGAAGTCGATAATTCGACTTTGTGTGCAAATTGTGGTGTACCAATAAGTCGAGCTGATAAACTGAATAGACATTTAAAGTCATGTAAAGGACATAGTCCGTATAGTAAGAAGACTGTTTGAATCAAGAGATCCACGAAACTTTGGTAATTTGTCTGTGTGTTTTTTGTACTTGTGGTAGTGTATAATTTAAGTAATAAAAGTTTTTATAAAAGAACTTGCGTTTTTTTTATTTTCTCAAACCTGAAACTTTAGTGGTACTTTATTAAAATATTAAAGTTGTTTTGTATCGGCCAGGGATCTAACCAAGGACCTTAGTCGATCTAATCAATCAGTATATAGATTACAAAATTATTTAATGAATTTTGAACTTTTTCCCGGATCTCTAGCATTAAAATTACGCATTTCCAATATGGTGGTCTTGATGTCTGATAGGATGATGGTCGTAGATGATTTAGAGTCTCTTTACGAATGTTGAACATGGTTTATAGAAATTATTATTTTTTACATAAAATTAAACATTATTACATCGATCGAGTATCGAACCGAGGACAGGAGCGGATCGAATCAATATGTAAATTAATGAGTGATTTATTTAATGAATTTTGAACTTTTTCCTGAATTCCTAGCTAAATAATTACGGATTTTCAAGATGGTGGCCAAATTTCAAGATGGCTGGTGTCACAGTAATAAATGATTACTGCACTCTAGCGGATAAGAACTAAACTAACATGGCGTCAGCGTACTCTCGCTGACGATACAATGATGATGTCTTCCAGTATCGAAGACAAGATGGTGGACATGGCATCATACTAGATGACGTTATATATACTTTGAAAAAAAAAAGTGGTGGGAGTCAGTCTGCCTGCAGCCACCACGAGGGAAGGATCGGTCGCCATTTTTTTTGCCCTCACCAGGTTCGAACCGAGGACTCCGAGCTCCGTGTCGTAAAAGTTTGTTTTTTTATAAATTTAAAATTTTTTTCATTAAACTCGGATAATATATTTAAAGATGGCGGCCATAACGGAAATTGCAACGGTGATGTCATCATCCAATATGGCCACTTGGAATAATGTAATCGGATGGATGGTTTGTTTGTCGCAAATATAAATGAAAAGCCATTCCCTTGCGTTACTCTATCATCAAACCTAAACATATAAAGGCATACATATATATAATAAACGTAGTTTAGAATATGGCTTCATGTTCCAAACTTATCTCGACTTGTCTCGACTGGTTACACATTGCATAACACTTGTAGGTTTTTAAATTCAAACTTGGCATCATCCGGCGACAATGCCTTGAATTAAATATGGCCGACAGTGGCGCCATCTGGTAGCGACTTTATGAATTAAAGATGGCAGCAACGGAGAATTTGGTGAATACAGGCTACCGACTTGTCTCGCCTTGTCCCCCTCGACTTGTCTCGACTGTCTAGACTTGTTTCGACATGTTCCCGACCTGTCTCGACTGACTACATAACACTTGGTGCCATCCGGCAGTAAATTTAGGATGGCGACGGTGGCGCGCTCCGGCAGTAACTTTAAGAATTAAAGATGGTGACGGTGGCACACTCTGGTAGCAACACTAGGAACTAAAGATGGCGATGGTGGCGTCATCTGGTATCGATTATATGAAATAAAATATGGCGACGGTGGCGCCATCTACCAGCCAACTTGAGAACCAAGATGGCGGCGCTTCTAGCAACTAATTTTGAATTTGGCGCGCGATACTAGCAGCATCTACCAGCCAACTTGAGAACCAAGATGGCGGCACCTCTGGCAACTAATTTTGAATTTGGCGCGCGATACTAGCGACATATACCAGCCAACTTGAGAACCAAGATGGCGGCGCCTCTGACAACTAATTTTTGAATTTGGCGCGCGATACTAGCGACATCTACCAGCCAACTTGAGAACCAAGATGGCGGCGCCTCTGGCAACTAATTTTTGAATTTAGCGCCATCTGGTAGTCTGTGCTTAAAGATGGCGGCTGTATAATAATTTTAATTTCAAATGTGGCGCCTTAGGTATGCATTAAGGAAGGCAAAAGATGGCGGCTGATGTTAACATCATATTTCGAAAAGTTGAAGTTCGAAAAAAAAATCGAATCCAAGATGGCGGCCGTGACGAAAAGTACAACGGTGACGTCACGATTCGAAGTTGGCATACGAATTAGCATCGATTGGCATACAGATTAGCATAGATTGGCATGGGTTAGGTTAGGTTAGGTTAGCATAGATTAGCATATGGATTAGGTTAGGTTAGGTTAGTTTAGGTTAGGTTAGCATATGGATTAACATACGGATTAGATGACGTCATCAGGTTGGCAACATCGAGGGTCGCAAGGCTAAAGGTCAGGGTCGAATTTCAATGTCAGTGTCAAATTTCAAGGTCAAGATCAAATTTCAAGGTCAAGGTCAATGTTAAAGGTCAAAGTTAAAGGTCAAGGTCAAGAGTAAGGTTCAAGGTCACTGGTCAAGGTCATGGTTCAAGGTCATAGTTAAATGTCAAGGTTCGATTTTCAATGTCAGGGTCAAAGTTCAAGGTCAAAGGTCAAGGACTCGGTTCAAGGTCAAGGTCAAGTCAAAGTTCAGGGGTCAAGGTCAGTGATTGTTACAGTGACACTGAGGCTGTTGACAAAAGCATAGAAATTGATGAAGCACCTAAAGCTGACAAGATCGAAGAATGTAACGGTGTCCTGAGACCGAAACGATGGAAACGATGTGTTTTAATAAATAAATCTGATAACGCTTATTATGACCACTGGGACGATTGTGATATTAAAAGTATTTATAATAAACAAGCAAGTGAGATGTTGGTAGAAGAGATTGATTACACATTGTGGAAAGATCCAAACTTATTGGTTGACCGGCTAAGACTTCTACATGGCTCGTATTGTGCAGGAAACTATTCGTGCATAAAAGAAATATTCTTCATTTTCGAATAACTGAGGAAAGCTGGCTACATACAATAATGGCTTATTTTACTTCTATTTGTATATTCTTAAGAAATAAATTAAATATTAAAACTAAAAATTTAATGTTTTTATTTCTTGCATTCTGATTTCTAACTAAGACTTAGTTCTCGTAACTTGTGTTACCAAATGTGTTGCCTTTTTGATGGTGCTTCCAAAATGTGCTTCCTTCTTTTGTTGATGGTGCTTCCAAATGTGCTGCCTTTTTTGATTGTGCTTCCAAAATGTGCTGCCTTTTTGATGGTGCTTACAAAATGTGCTGCCTTTTTGAAGGTGCTTCCAAAATGTGCTTCCTTTTTGTTGATGGTGCTTCCGAATGTGCTGCCTTTATTGATTGTGCTTCCAAAATGTGCTGCCTTTTTGATGGTGCTACCAAAATGTGCTTCCTTTTTGTTGATGGTGCTTCCAAATGTGTTGCCTTTATTGATTGTGCTTCCAAAATGTGCTGCCTTTATGTTGATGGTGCTTCCAAAATGTGCTGCCCATTTGTTGATGGTGCTTCCAAATGTGCTCTCTTTATTGATTGTGCTTCCAAAATGTGCTGCCTTTTTGATGGTGCTTCCAAAATGTGCTTTCTTTTTGTTGATGGTGCTTCCAAATTTTCTGCCTTTATTGATTGTGCTTCCAAAATGTGCTGCCTTTATGTTGATGGTGCTTCCAAAATGTGCTTCCTTTTTGTTGATGGTGCTTCCAAATGTGCTCTCTTTAATGATTGTGCTTCCAAAATGTGCTGCCTTTTTGATGGTGCTTCCAAAATGTGCTTCCTTTTTGTTGATGGTGCTTCCAAATGTTCTGCCTTTATTGATTGTGCTTCCAAAATGTGCTGTCTTTATGTTGATGGTGCTTCCAAAATGTGCTTCCTTTTTGTTGATGGTGCTTCCAAATGTGCTCTCTTTATTGATTGTGCTTCCAAAATGTGCTGCCTTTATGTTGATGGTGCTTCCAAAATGTGCTTCCTTTTTGTTGATGGTGCTTCCAAATGTGCTCTCTTTATTGTTTGTGCTTCCAAAATGTGCTGTCTTTACGTTGATGGTGCTTCCAAAATGTGCTTCCTTTTTGTTGATGGTGTTTCCAAAAGTGCTTCCTTTTTGTTGATGGTGCTTCCAAATGTGCTCTTTTTATTGATTGTGCTTCCAAAATGTGCTGCCTTTATGTTGATGGTGCTTCCAAAATGTGCTTCCTTTTTGTTGATGGTGCTTCCAAATGTCCTCTCTTTATTGTTTGTGCTTCCAAAATGTGCTGCCTTTATGTTGATGGTGCTTCCAAAATGTGCTTCCTTTTTGTTGATAGTGCTTCCAAATGTGCTCTCTTTATTGATTGTGCTTCCAAAATGTGCTGCCTTTTTGATGGTGCTTCCAAAATGTGCTTCCTTTTTGTTGATGGTGATTCCAAATGTTCTGCCTTTATTGATTGTGCTTCCAAAATGTGCTGTCTTTATGTTGATGGTGCTTCCAAAATGTGCCTCCTTTTTGTTGATGGTGCTTCCAAATGTGCTCTCTTTATTGATTGTGCTTCCAAAATGTGCTGCCTTTACGTTGATGGTGCTTCCAAAATGTGCTTCCTTTTTGTTGATGGTGTTTACAAATGTGCTGCTAATTTTTGATTGTGCTGCCTTTTCGTTGATGGTCCTTCTAGTTTTAATGTTGTTTTGACTCTTGTATTATTGTTGATGGTTCTTGATTTGACTAGCGTATTATTCCATACGGTGCATGTATATAAGCGAGTCCTAGACAGCAGGATGCTCAGTTTGTTACTGACGTCGGCGGTGTAAGGATCGCCTAGTTTGTTTCTTCTGGTGCACGAGTCGTGTCAATTAGCTGTTCTTGAGATTTCGATGGCATCTTTACCGACTTTAACGTCGAACTCGATGGAGGATGTACCATCGACTATGGGAACCATGACCTCAGCGTGGACAATGTTGGAGCAGATCCCGTTGGCAACGCCTCTGACAACACTGGAGGAGACTTCGATATTTCTGTTCCACCATCAACTGAAGTTTCATCATCAGCAATGGATTCTTCAACTAATGAAGAGCGTACATTTAGTCAGTGCAAATACTGTGACGCTTCATTTACTATCACCTCAAATGCTCGCAGACATGAAAGAAGCAGTTGTTCTAATAATGTTAAAAGAATACAATTTCAGTGCAATAAGTGCAAAAAACTAATTTCACGTGTTGATAGCTTACATCTTCATTATAAAAAATGCTCCGAGAAAGTAAAGTGTGCGTATAATGAACCTGGTTATTGTTTTGACTCATGTGTTGTACCAGCTGATGAGACTATATAAGTGAGACCCTGGTGATAAGGACTTCAGTCAGTCTCTGGCTGCTGTGATGAACGGATCGGATAGTTAGACTTGTATAACATAATAGACCTGTATCTAGCTATTCTTGAGAACTCGATGGCATCATTACCGCTATCTACACCAACCTGGATCGAAGGTCTACCATCATCAGTGCAGAGCACGATGACGACGTCGTCTACAGCTACACCTGCTCTCTCAGCACAGCAGGAGATTTCGACGCGTGCAACATCTTCCGCAGAGCAGACCTCAACGGCTTCAGAAGTTAACATGTCAGCAGTGTTACAATGGTTGTCGACAGTTCCAGTGGCATTGATGAAGGAAGGAGCAACCAGTGGTGTTCCATCACCCGACTGCACGTACTGTGATAAGATCAAAAACTTGAAATAATGGGATTATGTAATACACAATTGTAGTAATAACTCTGAACGCATTAAATATCAGTGCAACAGGTGTTTAAGCAAGTTTGTACAATATGGAAGATTAAAACGGCACCTCAGGAATTGTGATAGACTGGCTGTACATTCATCGGAATCAAGCTGTATATTTTGTAACAAAACATTGGCAAATATTCGAAGTTCACAACGACACGAAATATATCACTGTCCTTTTAATGAAGTCGATAATTCGACTTTGTGTGCAAATTGTGGTGTACCAATATGTCGAGCTGATAAACTGAATAGACATTTAAAGTCATGTAAAGGACATAGTCCGTATAGTAAGAAGACTGTTTGAATCAAGAGATCCACGAAACTTTGGTAATTTGTCTGTGTGTTTTTTGTACTTGTGGTAGTGTATAATTTATGTAATAAAAGTTTTTTTAAAAGAACTTGCGTTTTTTTTTTTATTTTCTCAAACCTGAAACTTTAGTGGTACTTTATTAAAATATTAAAGTTGTTTTGTATCGGCCAGGGATCTAACCAAGGACCTAAGTCGATCTAATCAATCAGTATATAGATTACAAAATTATTTAATGAATTTTGAACTTTTTTCCGGATCTCTAGCATTAAAATTACACATTTCCAATATGGTGGTCTTGATGTCTGATAGGATGATGGTCGTAGATGATTTAGAGTCTCTTTACGAATGTTGAACATGGTTTATAGAAATTATTATTTTTTACATAAAATTAAACATTATTACATCGATCGAGTATCGAACCGAGGACAGGAGCGGATCGAATCAATATGTAAATTAATGAGTGATTTATTTAATGAATTTTGAACTTTTTCCTGAATTCCTAGCTAAATAATTACGGATTTTCAAGATGGTGGCCAAATTTCAAGATGGCTGGTGTCACAGTAATAAATGATTACTGCACTCTAGCGGATAAGAACTAAACTAACATGGCGTCAGCATACTCTCGCTGACGATACAATGATGATGTCTTCCAGCATCGAAGACAAGATGGTGGACAAGGCGTCATACTAGATGACGTTATATATACTTTGAAAAAAAAAAGTGGTGGGAGTCAGTCTGCCTGCAGTCACCACGAGGGAAGGATCGGTCGCCATTTTTTTTGCCCTCACCAGGTTCGAACCGAGGACTCCGAGCTCCGTGTCGTAAAAGTTTTTTTTTTTTTATAAATTTTAAAATTTTTTTCATTAAACTCGGATAATATATTTAAAGATGGCGGCCATAACGGAAATTGCAACGGTGATGTCATCATCCAATATGGCCACTTGGAATAATGTAATCGGATGGATGGTTTGTTTGTCGCAAATATAAATGAAAAGCCATTCCCTTGCGTTACTCTATCATCAAACCTAAACATATAAAGGCATACATATATATAATAAACATAGTTTAGAATATGGCTTCATGTTCCAAATTTATCTCGACTTGTCTCGACTGGTTACACATTGCATAACACTTGTAGGTTTTTAAATTCAAACTTGGCATCATCCGGCGACAATGCCTTGAATTAAATATGGCCGACAGTGGCGCCATCTGGTAGCGACTTTATGAATTAAAGATGGCGTCAACGGAGAATTTGGTGAATACAGGCTACCGACTTGTCTCGTCTTGTCCCCCCCGACTTGTCTCGACTGTCTAGACTTGTCTCGACATGTTCCCGACCTGTCTCGACTGACTACATAACACTTGGTGCCATCCGGCAGTAAATTTAAGATGGCGACGGTGGCGCGCTCCGGCAGTAACTTTAAGAATTAAAGATGGTGACGGTGGCACACTCCTGGTAGCAACACTAGGAACTAAAGATGGCGACGGTGGCGTCATCTGGTATCGATTATATGAAATAAAATATGGAGACGGTGGCGCCATCTACCAGCCAACTTGAGAACCAAGATGGCGGCGCTTCTGGCAACTAATTTTGAATTTGGCGCGCGATACTAGCAGCATCTACCAGCTAACTTGAGAACCAAGATGGCGGCACCTCTGGCAACTAATTTTGAATTTGGCGCGCGATACTAGCGACATATACCAGCCAACTTGAGAACCAAGATGGCGGCGCCTCTGACAACTAATTTTTGAATTTGGCGCGCGATACTAGCGACATCTACCAGCCAACTTGAGAACCAAGATGGCGGCACCTCTGGCAACTAATTTTTGAATTTAGCGCCATCTGGTAGTCTGTGCTTAAAGATGGCGGCTGTATAATAATTTTAATTTCAAATGTGGCGCCTTAGGTATGCATTAAGGAAGGCAAAAGATGGCGGCTGATGTTTACATCAAATTTCGAAAAGTTGAAGTTCGAAAAAAAAATCGAATCCAAGATGGCGGCCGTGACGAAAAGTACAACGGTGACGTCACGATTCGAAGTTGGCATACGAATTAGCATCGATTGGCATACAGATTAGCATAGATTGGCATACTGTTTGGAATAGATTGGCATGGATTAGCATAGATTGGCATGGGTTAGGTTAGGTTAGGTTAGGTTAGCATAGATTAGCATATGGATTAGGTTAGGTTAGGTTAGGTTAGGTTAGGTTAGCATATGGATTAGCATACGGATTAGATGACGTCATCAGGTTGGCAACATCGAGGGTCGCAAGGATAAAGGTCAGGGTCGAATTTCAATGTCAGTGTCAAATTTCAAGGTCAAGATCAAATTTCAAGGTCAAGGTCAATTTTAAAGGTCAAAGTTAAAGGTCAAGGTCAAGGGTAAGGTTTAAGGTCACTGGTCAAGGTCAAGGTTCAAGGTCATAGTTAAAGGTCAAGGTTCGAATTTCAATGTCAGGGTCAAAGTTCAAGGTCAAAGGTCAAGGACTCGGTTCAAGGTCAAGGTCAAAGTTCAGGGGTCAAGGTCAAGGACGAAGGTCAAGGTCGGATCCTGGATCCTGCGCCTGTCCTAGAATCGGGTATTTTCTACTACTCGTAACGGGACATTTTTTCGTGCGTACATGACTGATAAACGTAACGGGACACTTTTTCGTGCGTGCATGGCTGCCGTAAGTGACGTAATCCAACAGGGCTGATGAAGCGAAGCCTTAAGGTGGCTGCCTCGGATCCCCGGATCCCCCTCCATGCTCCCCTGTCCTCATATGAACTATATACATCTACTGTTAACACACATTTAAAACACTAATACTCATATTTCAAACACAATTCATCATATTTCAAACACAAAACAGCATATTTCAAAACAACAATCTACACAATTCACAAAAACTGCATATTTCAAGACCAAGAACATAAGTTTGAATTGATGTTCTTTTCTCTTCTAGTGCGACACGTGATGTTACAATCATCTGGTTTTCGTCGATGATATAGATGTTTATGCAGGCACGAGGATTCTGTTTCTCAAAAAGAGGGATCTGGCGAAGTGGATTGGGAAACTCTTTGTTAGTGAAGTTGAACCTTCCCTCCAAGTCATTGTAGCACTGATTAACATGCTCAGATGCTCACCCGCAATTAACTTGACCAGAATTGCACACTTAAAACGTATGTGCTCATCTAAGTATTTACAGATTGACCTCCGCATATTTTTCTTTGATGCAGGGAGGTATTTCGATGTAGGAGCTAGCTCGAAGTGGATCAAGCTTGTTAATGTGTAGTTGTAGTCGCTTAAGACCAGACAAAGACCATCCGGATCCCTTTAATAATTAGTATTCTTCCTCGTTACATATCTTAAAGATGTATTCAGTAATGACATCCTCCACTTCACGAACTGCAAAGAGTGGAACATTCGTGTTTTTGAAGGACCTCTTGTCTTCACACGTACTCATTGGCTTTTCACAATTGCACTCAAGCCCGATATGATACTTGAGTGGACCATCCTCTTCAATTTCCTTTACGAGTTGGCTTATTAGTTTAACCTCGATAGAGTCCAAGTATGTACATGTGTCCTTGACAGAACTGGTATTATTTTCTACCACACAAGTCTTCAAGTTACCCCAGATACCCACTTCTGCAATGATGAGGTCGTGGATGTTGGCCAAAACCCGCCTCTGTCACCAGCTCTGTTCGGCAGGTGCTTGACTTAGGTATGACTACAGGCTTAAGCGCGGCCATTCTCTGCTTCTTATTTGATAGTGGATCAGGTACCTTGCACACTTTGGTATGTGCTTTCAACTTACCAGCCCTGGCGAACACTTTAGCATAGTTCCCACCCGAATACATTTTATGGCTAGGGTTGAGACCGCAAGCCATCTTCTCATGATGTGTGACATGGCTGGAGATTTCGAAGGTTTTGAAGCAGAAGCTACACCAGGTGACTGAAGTCGTGAGGGCAGCACCAGTACATGTTGTAAGATATTACAGCAATTTATCACTGCGAGCAACCATCTTTCCACACAGATGACACTGCTTGAGGTCATGCTGCAGGTTGTCAGCACACTGACGTTCATAACGGTAGCAGTTATTAGCTGCCGTATAGGTAGCAGGGCAGAAACGTCATTTCTGCATGGTTAATGTCATCACAACAATCGGTAGTCTGTGCGCAGTGCACGGAACACGCGAAGGAAGCCCGACGTGCGGAGAACTATAACAGAAGTCTTAAGAAAACAATGTAGCTTGCCATTACATAAAAATGTTTGCATACATAACTTCAAACCTACAAACTACAGCTTCAACAAACCAATCCTTAAGTTAGCACTACCTTACCCGAAAATAATCTAAAAATCACTAAAATGTTAAAGTACTGTAACTGACAAGTTACACAGAAGTAGTCTAAAAATATTCAAAGTCCTGGTAACTGGTAACTTTTACAAATTTTTAAGTACAGAGAAGCATTAAGCTAAAAATATTCAAAGCCCTACCTATATATACATTTTCACATACACGATTAAGTACACAGAAGCATTTAGCTCAAAAATATTCAAAGTCCACACAGCCCCCTCTCCACACAAATGTTTAAGTACAGAGAAGCATTAAACGGAAAAATATTCAAAAGCCCGCACAGCTAAATTTAACACAAAAGTTTAAGTACACAGAAGAAGCAAGCAGAAAAAATGTCCAAAGTTCTGATAGCTGACAAAATTATTTAAAAGATCATATAGATAGCTATCTACAAAAGAAAAAAATGAATACACAGCCTCAAATCCACTCATTTACATGAAATCCAAAAATTTAACCCACAAACTACAACAAATACTACCCCTCAATATAACGAAGAAGCTCCTTGCTTGAAACCAACCAAACCTAAAAATTGTTATAATTTTAGCACAAAACTTAGTTCATGTGCAGGTTTTCATAACAACTCCTGAGTTTCGGTAGGTCTGTGATGTGTGAAGGGGTATGGGGTAAAAACATGTAGCAGCCATGCAACAAGTATGATTAACCTCTATAGCTTGGACCAAGTACAACCACTACAGGCTTTGCCAATTAGAGATGGGGTCGCGAGGTAATTTCAGAATCATTACTCATCTCTCAATAATGTCTGAGAGCTTGAGCTATCCACAACAGTCTCAAGCAATTCACGGCATCGAGGACCCAAGAGTCTCTCAGCACACAGACATTATCTACACACACAGTTAAACTTATTCACGACAATACTTGACATGGTAAATGTTATACTACTTAGTTATGAAAGTATATAGTTAGAAAAATTGAAATCTAATACTTTTTTGGATTCAGAACATACACATACATGTGTGAAACTAAGCATGGGACTGAGCGAAAAGTTTATTTGCTCACGAAACATTTAGTGTAAATAACTTCATACCTACAAACCCACATTAAAACCATAATTCATAGTGATAAATTATCAAACGAACCCACAACACCATCAAATTAATCCGCACATTAGCATATTGCAGCTACCTCCACCACCCTTTGAATTCAATCTAACATAAAAATCACTCAAATACCACCAATGTAAAAATTACAAGTCGAAAAATTATGCATGAGTTCAAGTATGGAGGTGATCTCATCCATATCAGTATAGGCTCCTACACACACAGAAAAACTATTAAATGTATCACCCTGGCCACCAAATCATTTAGACCATTCCAAGACACATATAGTATCTCTTATGCTGCCATTATTCTGAAAATCACAAGATTCTTTGTTTTTAACCCAGCTACATAGTCATTATCCTCATCATCTTCTCAGATATCATCGACACAGCCATCATCATGATCAACATATTCATCCAGATTACTGTCATATTTCGTAATCTTAGGCATCGAAGCTTCTTCTTTGTCTTAAAATATCCTTTATAAGTGTCCATCCGTTCTCAAAGGTCGAAGGCTCTGGAGAAATGGGCTGAATCATATTTCTCACTTTTCACAATAATGATATTTCCACCGTCTTCGGTTTTCCTTAAACCTTCAACATCCTTAATTTCAAGTTCTTTGTTGAGATCAGAAGAGCTACGAACATTCATTCCAAATTGATAATTTATTATGTTTATAAACGACATCTTCTCCCTGATCGTTTTCTTTGAGTGCTCCTATTTTTTCACGTGAAATTTCGATGGATTTCTACGTTTGCTTCAACTTTACTGTGTGAGAATTTTTTTTTCGTTGTGCTTCTGCTTTATTACCTGACAAGAATTTGATGATATTCTCTTGAGACATATCGAATCCTTACTTCTCTTGCGAACACCAAGTATACATCCTCCATAATGTTCACTCTTTGAACTGGCGAATGTGGCCTTATTTAGAAATAAAATTGATTCTCCCATAGAATTTTTCAATGATTATGGGGTAATAATCCACCATAGTCAGATTATTTCTACATGTGACTGGTTATGTGCTGAGAATCTCGGTTAATTTAAACAAATGATAATAACGATGACACGTGATTAAAATTCACTATTTTGATACATATAAGAAATGGTAGCTTGTTACGAGGACAACACAAATTTGATTTTCTTTCCCTTGAGACCTATCCAATCCTTACTTCTCTTGCGATCACCAAGTATACATCCTGCATGCTACATAATAACATAGCTTTATAAACACTATGAATACACCCATCATACTCTGAAACCGAAGTGGGTTGAAGATCGGAATGCATAGGCTACAGGGTTACATTAGTAGACAGATGGAGAAAATTGGTTACATTTGCTCCCGAATTGACTACTTTTGTAGTCATATGTGGGTAACATTTATATTTGCTTAACTAATATTATGTACTTTGTATAAGGTTTACTTCATTAGAAAAAAAATTATTAAGTACTTTAAATCAGCATGTTGCAAAACATGTTGGTGAAAAGCGGAACTAATTAACCATGTATTATTTAAAATTCAGAATTAACTCTCGCTGATAGTTTATTTTAATGTTATATTTAAGTTTAGTATTTGCGTTTGAACTTTCAGGTTGCTTCTGACATTTGTCGTAGAAAGTAATATGGATTCTGGATCGGTGCTATTAACGTCATGAAAAGGTCACTGGTGTAGTTATTGTGACAGTGGTTTTACTTGAGAAAGAATGATCATGTCAAAAACCAACTATATAAAATATTAAGTTTTGATCGGTGTGACAGGTATTTTGCTCTAAGAGAGAGAGCTTAAAAAGACATTGCAAGACTTGTAAAGTTATGCTCACTGATGAATGTTATTCCTTGGGATGAATCTTCGTAGCTCTTCTGATCTCGACAAAGAACTTGAAATTAAGGATGTTGAAGGTTTAAGGAAGACCGAAGACGGTGGAAATATCATTATTGTGAAAAGTGAGAAATATGTTAGTAGGGGCAGCGTGCCGGTTCTGGGACACTATAAACAAATGACAGGTGGTTGTCTGAGCATGTGGGGGGGGGGGGGGGGGGCGTGGAACCACATGGTCGGGTGGGCGTTGCCGGGAGCCATGTGGAGGGGGTCCGCAGGGGGTTGTTGACGTCACGTGGAGGGGGTGTGTGTATGTTTGTAAATGAGGAAGGCAGGTATCGCTAGTGTCGCGCGTGCCGAAATTATTTTTACAAGTATAAAAATGTGAGAGCGGGCGGCAGTTGAATTCGAACCTTCGTTTCTGGATCTTAAGTCCGTCACGCTAACCACAGGAACACGATACCATGTTTGAGAAAATAATTTCAGATGTTGTATATATGCTTATGAATTAAATTTTTAAAGAAAAGGTATATTTTTTTATAGTGCTAACCGGGAAATTTAAAAAAATATATAGTGTCGGCTGCTATGCGGCTGCCATGTTTATTTTTTTTATAGTGGTAAGCGGTAAAATTAAATGAGGCGCATCGGCTGCTATGCGGCCGCCATGTTAATTTTTTTATAGTGCTAAGCGGGAAATTTAAAAAATATATAGTGTCGGCTGCTAGTCGGTCACAATGTTTATTTTTTATAGTGCTAAGCGGGAAATTTAAAATATATAGTGTCGGCTGCTAGTCGGCCGCCATGTTTTTTTATAGTGGTAAGCGGTAAATTTAAACGAGGTGCATCGGCTGCTATGCGGCCCCCATGTTAATTTTTTTATAGTGCTAAGCGGGAAATTTGAAAACGGGCTGGCCGCCATGTTTATTTCAACATTGGAAAAAAAATAATTTCGACTGCTAGGAAGTAACCAGAACAGACAACTTTGAAAAAAATTAAATAATATTATATGTATGACAATCGATTGCTGAAAGTTGCCATCTTGTAGTACAGCATACCAGGCCGCCGTCTTGTAGCATAGCACACCAGGCCGCCATCTTGTAGCATAGCACACCAGGCCGCCATCTTGTAGCACAGCATACCAGGCTGCCATATTTTTTTCTTCCCCATTTATAGTCATTGTTTTTTCATTTCTCAAGTTTGAATATAAAAAAAGTATTATTTCGGCAGCCACTACTTATGACTATAGTAGTAGTAGTAGTACTAGATGCCAAATTTTTAAAACACACACTGAAGTGTAGCCATGTTTTCTTATAGTACTAGACCAGTATAGTCATATTATGCTTAATTTGTTGTGTAGCATGTCTGTCTATAATAATTAATAAAAAAGATATAGGCATTACTTATGCTTATAGCATGTTAATAAAAAAAATTATACTTTACGTATTTCAGCGAATTCAAACACCGATTTTTTTATGTGTTAAAGACATAATGTTCTCTTGTAGATTGTATTGTGGAAATGAAATATACAGTAGGATTAATTACTTAAAAAAATAATATTATTTATAACATATCACCAATTTTATTTTAAAATAAGTATTCTTATTTTGTCACTTCTCATTTAAAAGAAAATGTATTGTGCATTTAAAAATTATATATATATATATATATAAAATAAAATTTTTTCCCAAGGGGTGGTAGCTGCGAGGGAGTACGCACCGACGTCTGCGGCTCCAACCCATTTCCTTCCTCCCGCATTGTCATTTTTTTAAATAATGACCCAGACACTGGCGCCCGCATAGGGAAGCTGCTCGCAGAGGGGTGGGGGCTGCAGCCGTGTCGCGGCTCCAAACCCTTCCTCCCCCATTGTCATTTTTTAAAATAATAACCCTGCCAGATGTCAGCCCGCATAGGGGGAACGCGCAGTCACGAAATGTGTGCGGGAGTCTACACCCCAACCCTTGCAAGGGTCTCCAGACAGTTGCGATTAGAGTCTGTAAAGGCCGGTTTACTCCATCAGTCTTCCAGATCGCTTCTAGAAATCCATGTTTTTACTGATTCTGGGAATCCCTTCCAGCTGACTAGAAGACGTGTAGGAAGTCGCTTGTGGATTTTATTAATTAAATAAGTGTCTATATACTTCGTCACTTGAATTTCTTGAGAATAAAAACCGCCCTTGATTTCATTTCTATCTAGATCAGACAAGTAGTATGTTCTAGGGTAAGTGTTAAGTATTTTTATCACCTTAAAAATCTCGTGGGACCAATTTACAGAATAACCTTTTGCAAATAAATCCTTATTTCTTGAGATATGTACATGATCTCCGACACTACTACACGCCCAAGCCAACTGTGGTCCCGGAAAAATGTGAACTACCCAAGGTCAGACAGACCCCTCCCTCCACCGTCATCCCTTCCGCCACACTGTCCCCTCCCATTCCCTAGTCCGCCTCAATGGTCGAAGCGAGTCATGTCACAGGTGGGACGGCAAGTAGAGTTGTCACCATAAGTCACGACACAGTGCGCGGATACGTATCGCTGTTCAAGTATTTCACGGATCCTTTGAAAGCGGAGCAAGGTTTCGAAGCGTGCGTGACTGTAATATAACGTGTTATTTTGAAAGATTTGTGCAATGGGAGTGCATGGCTTGATGTAAGCTTTTGGACATATGCCATTGCTTAGCACATGTATGTCTGTAGAAGAAAACTTCAAAAAAACACAAATGACAAAAAACACAAATTAAGCTAAAAATTGCTGTTGTCAGGATCTAACGCCACACAATACTCCACAACAGGAATATGGTCAACAAACAAAGAAAAACAAAGAAAAATGGACTAACAGAACGAAAAAAACCCACAAATGATGACAGCACAAAAATACCGAACCCAAAAAATTCAGCACAACAGTTGAAACGAGACAGAAACACAGCAAAACGAAAAGACGAAACAAACACAATTGTTTTCCAAAAAATAATAAACAAAAGATAAACGAAAAAAAACCCACAAATGATGACAGCACTAAATATTGAATCCAAAATAATTCAGCACAACAGTCAAAATGAGACAAAAACACGACCAAACGAAAAGATGAAACAAACACAACAGATTTCTAAAACAGAAACTAGCGACGTTTCGGGAACTGCTATCTGCTCCCGTCCTCAGGCAGAGACGCACATGGTATGGAAGCACAGGTGCGTCTCTGCCTGAGGACGGGAGCAGATAGCAGTTCCCGAAACGTCGCTTGTTTCTGTTTTAGAAAACTGTTGTGTTTGTTTCGTCTTTTCGTTTGGTCGTGTTTTTGTCTCATTTTGACTGTTGTGCTGAATTGTTTGGGTTCAATATTTTGTGCTGTCATCATTTGTGGTTTTTTTTTCATTTCTATTTTGTTTATTATTTTTTGGAAAACTATTGTGTTTGTTTCGTCTTTTCGTTTTGCTGTGTTTCTGTCTCGTTTCAACTGTTGTGCTGAATTTTTTGGGTTCGGTATTTTTGTGCTGTCATCATTTGGGTTATTTTTTCCATTCTGTTAGTCCATTTTTCTTTGTTTTTCTTTGTTTGTTGACCATATTCCTGTTGTGGAGTATTGTGTGGCGTTAAATCCTGACAACAGCAATTTTTAGCTTAATTTGTGTTTTTTGTCATTTGTGTTTTTTTGTAGTTTTCTTCTACAGACATACATGTGCTAAGCAATGGCATATGTCCAAAAGCTTACATCAAGTCAATATCAAGCTCTTTGATTATAGGCATATGTATATTGACATGTATGTTAAATATGGTGCTAAGTGAAATAATTATTATAACACAAACAGTACGATGTGATGCTGTGACACACTTTGGTACACACTGTGACATCTTCGTAGACACTGTGTTTTGCTGTTTCATACAACTGTAACTTGAATAATGGCATCGGGCAGTACAACAAAACAAAACACTATACATAGCCAGTTACATAGCCGGTTACTTTTCCAGATGGGTGCAAGACAAGTTAATTCCAAATCTGCCTGCTAATTCGTTGGTTGTAATGGATAATGCCCCTTATCATTCCGTCCAGTTAAATAAGCCACCAACAGCCAGTACAAGAAAACAAGATATCATCCAATGGAACAACATCCGCATGACAATGATATGACAAAATGTGAACTCCTCCAGCTTGTTCGCGGTCGACGTCCACCTCCCAGGTTTTGCATAGATGAGATTACCACCATACCACTGTGAGCTTAATGCTATTATGTATGGAACATTGTGAAATCACGTGTTGCTGAAAAAAATGTCGCTCAATCATCACATACCATTGAAAACATCACAACTAGAAGCAATCAATAGTGTCACCAAAGAAGAATGGCAAAATGCTATTTTACATGTAAAACATACAAAAGCAGAGTACTGGACAGGTGACTGTCTAATAGAGCACGAAATTGAGAAAATTGTTAACTTTGGCGAGTCCAGCTCAGACAGTGAATGCGACTTTTCGGACAACAGCAGCACATATTCCAATGGTAACATATCAGGAATTGAAGAACTAATTGGCTGAGTGGGCGTTTGTTACGTGCACTATGCACAAAATTGTGTTGAAATGTTTCTTGCATTTTTTTCATTAATTAATCACACAAACAATATTTTCTTTGATTATAGGCATATGTATATTGACATGTATGTTAAATATGGTGCTAAGTGAAATAATTATTATAACACAAACAGTACGATGTGATGCTGTGACACACTTTGGTACACACTGTGACATCTTCGTAGACACTGTGTTTTGCTGTTTCATACAACTGTACCTTCACCTTATCACAACATTTCTTACTGCACGACTGCGCTTCATGGCCATCGTTGCGTACACTTATGAACGCATGTGTATACTCCTTGCTTCCACAGCTAACGGTATTCCCCTACTGCTAACCTCTCCTCATTCCCCACCCCTCTCTCACTGCGACACTGGCGCTCCCGTAACTCCCCTCCTCGGGATCACAGTTGGCTTGGGCGTGTAGTAGCTTTAAGTCGCCTGTGATCTATTTTTTTCACAACATTGTAAACCGTTTTAAGAAGAGAATGATCTTTCACCTCGTTGGGGCTCATACCGATAGTCCTATGAAATTTGCCATTGTATATTTCCATAACTTTTGGTAAGAGCGGTAGCCATTTATAGTTTCCCTGAGCGCTCATTTCCTTAAACAAAAGCGATTTTAAACTTCTAATGAAGCGTTCAACTACCGAGGCCTTCAGCTCGCTGTTGGTTGAATAATGGTTAACTCCGTGTTCTTTCATCAATGTCTGAAATTTTCTGTTATAAAATTCGTTACCGCGGTCTGAGTGCACGTGAGTGAAACCTCCAGAATCCTTTAGAATACGTTTCATAGCTAAAGCCACTAGCTCCGCAGTTTTTTTCAGTACCGGAACCGCGTGCCCGCTTGGAGTAAACATCATTCGCAACCAATATATATCTGAATCCTTTATTCGCACAGTGATCAGGTTGCATTTCCACCAAATCGATCTGTAAAAGATCGCCGAGACCATTAGTGATTACACACGTCTCCGAGGAAAGACTTTGCATGCACTTTTGTGAAGTTCAAGTGCAATACCTCATCTGGCAGTCATTTTTTTTTACTTAATTTTTTTTAAATGTAGCCAGATTCAATGAGTTCTTCTAGTATGGCCAACACTTCATTTGATGGCTCGTGTTCCCGGATTGTTGCGATGCAAGTAATAATTTAAGCCGATCACATAATTCATTTACCGAGTTCCAGTAAACATATTCCTTTCAACGGTTTAAATCTAGTTTTTCAACTAAACCACTGCCTTCATGGGAAGCAATGACAGGACAAAAATCCTTAATGAGCCCGAACTTTTCATGATCGGTGTTTTTATAACGTTTGGATGATGCATCATTTCTTTTATAACACACGCTAGTAGACCGCAGCAAGCGTGTGTATTGACGCAATGCAGCTTATGAATACACCTTAGGTTCTTTCGAAAACAATAGCTCATATAATCCCGGCGAAGTTTGTATTAGTTCATCATCTATGCGAAGTAAATTATTAGGTAGGAAAAAAACTTCCGTATTTCCCAAGAACCAGCGATTATTGTGTTTGTAAATTCCGTAGGTCGTATCATTTATTTTAGAATTGAATCCGGTTAGGTAGGACCGGGCTTCCTCACCCAACGGCTCACGTGACGCAGCCGAGCGTTTACCGGAATGAACAATCAGTGGTAAATCATCATCATCTTCTTCACCTTCGCTAGAGAAAGTCTTAATCTCAGGTTTAGCGATAGGTGTAGCGGATTCTTTTTTCACCTCAGCCGATAAATTATCCGCGGCAGCAGAAGAACTCTCGAGACGCGATGTGATCGGTTTGCATACCTGTTCATTAACTGCATCCCGCGCCAGGTGCGCGCGTTTGGCTAGCAAATATTTTTCACGAACGTTTTGTATGACCGTGATGGAGCTTTCTTGCTTCTGAAGCCATGACTGACTCATGTGAGCGTAAATAGAGGCTTTTATACATTAAGTAGGCCTTTTAAGCATAGTAGCTGTAGTTGGTATAATGGGAAGCTCAACCGGTACGGTAATATGCGGAAGCGGAGTTGAAGATGGTCTTACACCAGACAAATTCAGCGACGGACCTCTTAAAACTGGAAGCGATACAGATGGTGACTGTGCGGGCTGGTTTTCAGGTCTGTCCGCTAGCTTCCTTCCCATAGGTCTAGACAATTTCTCATTGCACTCAAGCTTTGATTAATGATATGTGTAAACTGAGAACTTGAAGTAGCTCCACTAACGAGACTATCAAATTTATCCTCAATACTCGATAGAGACTCCTTAATAAATTTAGCATTATCTTCGTGTAAGAACTCTTCAAAGTATTAAATTGAAATTTCATACCGGACACTATTTCCTTACTTAAAAGCTGTGGTTGCTCGCCCACGAGTGTTAAAAGCTCTGTAAACATCGCGCGATCCGTGGCATCAATCTGCCGTAGGTACGCAGTCGTATCAGATTGTTTTTTGTTTGTAGACACCAAAGCATTTTTGATTGCTTCAAAGTGTTGTTTGTGTATATATAAACCCTCATTGTGTTTAGTCAGAACAATATTCTTTAGCTCGCTAAAGTTCCTATTGCAACCACCACTTGACAGAGCCTTCAACAGCTCTAGAATCTTGGCAAATGACTCGCGCGTATCGCTATCTGCCTGATGCAAGTAACTTCCCATTCCCCTTTGCAAGTCACATGACGAGCTAACGAGATCCTTCACATCCGTAAAAATTACTTTCAGCTCATCACTACTGACAGATACCAGATTTTTCAACTCATGTAAAACTTCCTTCTCGGGTAAATTTCCTCGAATTTTATCTAAAACATCTGTACTCTTCTTTTCAAACTGATGTAGATACATTAGCAAATTGTTATTAAGATCCTGTGTGTATGAGAGACTGTTTTTTAGTAGACCAAAGTCTTTTTCTAAATTATTCGCCATCGTACTAATTGCATGTGCGGTGGCACCAGAAGCTACATCTATGTAATTCTTTGTGGCAGCATCTGCCACGTCACGTGGATCGCCTACACCGCGCAAACGTTTCCCGCCAACCTGACAGTGCCCATCTTCCGTAAGAGTCAGACATGACTGTCGCTGACGTTTATTCCCGCCGCTCCCAAATTTGGAGATGCCCAAGTTCATTCTTCACGAAGGTAACACTATGAAGTGATCGAAGCCACAGCGATAACGACCGTTTTGTAGAGGAAAATCCTTACCTATTACTAGGAAACCATAACCATCATTGCTATTCCAACAGCGAGCACAAACATCTTTAAATTTATTGAATGACATGTCGGTTGTGACGTGCTCGTGGTAAACATGTTGAAGATTTAGAAGATCCATTTTAAATAAAATTATTAAATTAGCATTATCCCGAACCAACTGTTTTCGGGTTTGGCTATACGTTTGAATTAAATAAAAACAATCGCACAATAAATGTCGCCCCATGGAAAAATACTGTTGAACTATTGCCTGTTTTTCACACCCGATGTCTTCGAAAATTATAATCGAATTTGGTAGCACTTTGCTTGGCGGCACTACCTCTTCATTTTCACGAAATTGAAAAAATTTAATACCTTGAACATGAGACAACACCTGCACCAAACATTTATATTTTGGTTGTTCTATGCTCTTGCTATACAAATAAATATTCTCGAAACGCACTCCATTAGGATGTTGTATAAGCGAAAGTAAAATACATGTTTTCCCGCTGTTTGAAGGTCCCGCAATTATACATCTTATGGTATTCGGCAACAGCGGTCTGTGGCGTTCTCGTTTGCTTATAAAATCATTGTGAATAATTTCGATCGGAAGACTGTCATGTTGAGGGATTACTTCCATCGTTATAACTGAAGCGTAAAAAGTATAAAACCGTCTTATTTATACCCCCCAAAGTCATTATGCTGATATGAGTCGTGCTGGAAGGAGGGTGAAGGGTAAAGGTCTTATTAACTCTGCCATAAATAAATTACCTTTCGAGCTACATTTGCCAACTTATCAGTATTGTGGGCCCAGTACAAAACTTGAAAAACATTTAGCATGCGGAGACCCAGGCAAAAATCAATTAGATAGAGCGTGCAAAGAACACGATATTTCATACGCTGTAATGACAACGTCATGTACTTCGACTTCGGCGCGGCGTAGTTGTCACCCCTCCTACCCATCCCCCCTCCTTTCCCCTTTAATTACGTCACGATTCCTTCTCCGGCCAATTGGTAATTGATCCCCCACCCTTCTGGTTTACTGCGCTTGCGCGGTTCCCCTTCTGGGGCGCTGCTTTCGAGGATTTTAGGTGCTAGGTCTCGTGGCCTTTTCAGCTGTAGCCACCGACAGGGTCAGGTCACTTTCCATTTGAGCAGCATGTAGTTCCTTTTGTAACTTTTTAAGTCAGTTAGGGGTACGGTGCTGGCGAGCTCTCGACATGGTAAGCTCCTTCGCGGAACATGGGTTTGTGTGCTTGGGCACCAACAGGTTGTGGCCCTGTTCTTAACGTCAGGTGATCGTTATGTAGCTTAATCATATTTCTTCTAAATTATTTGTTTCGGCTTTCCACTTGGAAATTACGTAACCATGTCGAGTAGTCTCGTAGTACATACGGTTTTGTGGTTAATAATTTTTTCAATTCTTTTCTCTTTTTTTGTAGTAGTAACTGTATCATGCTTTGCCAGTTCTATATTAGTCTGGTCTACGTTAACAAGTTAGGCCGTTTGTGGCATAATGTGTTGTATCTATTTGACTCTTTCTCTTTTTGACATTCACTGCTAGCTAGCTTTGGTTTGCGAGAGTCCGATTGCGGGACTTTATACTGTAAACTATAATAGTTTAATGTTATGTTTATAAATTTGTGCAAGTTATGGTTGTTACAGTTACAGAGAGCAGTATTATACAGTATTATCAGTATTATATCAGAATTATTCAACTATGTATTTTGTGAAAGAAACTATTTTGTACCTGTTTATAATGTACCTATTTGCAGTTGAAAGGATAGTAAAGATGATGTCAAGATAAAATTTAACTTTGCTTATACTTACAATAACACACCTCTAGTAGCCATTCCTAATCCAGCTTAGGACATTGCCATTTGTTTTCAGGTACATATTTTGTGAGGGTACTTTTTTATAGTTTATCCATGCGTGGGTTGGAGGTTATTTGCTGATCTGCAACATGTACCCTTTAACGCAAAGAGTAACGATTTGGAGAACAGACATCAAGCAGACCATATTTTAGCACTTAAAGCTAAACAAATTGCACAGAACCCTCATACTAAGCTAGGTGAAAAGATCGCGGTTTGGAGCGTAAGTAAAATAATGAGTGTTAAGCGTAAACTAGGAGCCGGTTAAAGTCTCAAAGAAAAAAAATAAGAAAAATAAACGTGTTAAAAAGGGTGGTGTTATACCATTTCTATTTCCAGCTCTGGCAGCGCTCGGAGGCGCAGCCAGAATCGCAAAGAGCGTGACAACCGCTCAGACAAAATTGTTGCAACAAAATGCACAACATCACAGATGTATTCAGGCCTTAACAAATCGAAGCGAAAATGGTGCGGGCCTTTTTTTAAGACCATTCAAAGCCGTGGGAGGAGGCGTGGGAGGATGCCGCCGCCGCCGCCGGAAGCGGAAGGGGGGACAGGGAAGAGTGGGACGCTATTAACCCTGCCTCACGACCTCACGCGGGGAAGGGGCGCTCTCGCCACAGCAACTAAGAAAGCAGTAAAAAAAATGAGGAAAGGGTGATTTTAGCCTTGCCTCACAGACCGCTAACTACAATGGATTTAGAAAATGCGGTATTCAAGTTGAAAATCAAAAGTTTCCGAGGCGTTTTCATGAGAGATAACTTACCTTTAAAACCGAAACAGTACGAGTGCGGGATAATTAATCTAGATGTATCGACAGGAAAAGGAACTCACTGGGTTGCATATAAAAAGTCTGGCAGCACTGCGCTGTATTATGACAGCTATGGCGACCTCAGACCGCCTCCGGAAGTAAGAACGAACCTGAAAGACACAATGTTAAGTTACAATTACGATAGACAACAGACGATCAAATCGTGGAATTGCGGTCATTTATGTTTAAGATTTCTCGTGTCCGTGTATAAGAAGCAAAAGAAATAATTTCAAACAGCACAGATGCACCAGCCATTGACGCATCCAGTCTATACTAGAGTGCAACCTATCCTGGTTATCCATACTGTAGTGCAAGCTAACCTGAAATGTCAATTTCACTTATATTAACAGGAAAAAAATCGGAATTGCGGTCTGTATATTTTCCACCCCTTGACCTTACGAATGCAGAGTGGCAGATTGGGCTAATCGACTTTCAAACATACCATTCCATTCCGAACATTGACGATAAAAACAACAAATTCCATTTTTCGAAAAACAATGGTCCTGTATCTCAAATTAATCTTCTTTCGGAAGTTATGAAATTTCAGATTTGGAAAGTTACATCTGAGATCTGTTACCACACGATGCGACATTTATTTTGAGAGGCAACCTTATACATTGCAATGTAATATGCATTGTAATTACGATATCCATTTTACAGAAAGCGATATGATCGGAAAAATGCTCGGTTTTGAACCTAAAATTTACGTGGCAGGTCGAATGCATGAGTCAACACAACCAGTCAATATTTTCCCTGTATTGGTCATACATATAGATACAAATACCGTGGGCTCCAGCTATTTAAACGGAAATCCTAGCTTGAGCATGCACGAGTTTTACCCCAGCGTCCCGCCTGGATATAAGGTCATCGAAGTACCTAAATCTGTCATATACGTTCCGGTAATCGTTAAACGAATACACGAGTTGTCTGTGAGGATAGTCGACCAAAATGGAAAGCTCATAGATATTAGAGGCGAAGAAATAATGTTATGTCTGCATTTAAAAAAAAATATGGGAGTGAATTACTTTGGCATTCATAAAGGCTCCGGCGGTTTCGAAGGCAGACCCAGTAGTCAGCGAGACGCCAAGTGGTTAACACGTAAAAATATACATTTTCTCAAGAAACTAGGATTCAAAGTATTCCAAAATGGATTCCAGCATTCTCCAAGTCAACCAACCAATTCAATTTGAAAATGATATCACGAAAACGGAAATACATAGCTACCGGCCATTCATTTCGGGTCCTTATGATTTAAATTCGGAGATACATATCGCAATCCAGAATTCTGATATTTATTGTCTGCCGTGCAAAAGCCTGTTAAGAATCCGCGGAAAATTCGTCAAACCGGATGGCCAGGCCGCTACATACGCAAAAATTGTCAGAAATGGAATTTTACACATGTTTAACAGAATTGCGCACGAGGTAAATAATTTACAGATAGATGAATGTCGCGATGTTGGATTAGTGACTACGATTAAAAACTATCTTTCGCTAACGCCCAGTGAAAAAGCCATTTCCAAGATGGCCGGCTGGGGCTTGTCTGAAGACTATGGTGTACCCATTAATGCAAATGGCGAGTTTGAAATATGCGTGCCTTTGAGTCATCTCATGGGATTTTTCGAAGATTATAAACATGTTTTAGTTAATGTTCGACAAGAATTAGTGTTACTGGTTTCAAACTCTCAGAACAACGCGGTGTTAGACACGGCAGTGCAACTGTTGCCTGTGAAACTAACACTCACGAGCATCGATTGGCTAATGCCTCGTGTAACCGTTTCTACCTCACAGAGGATTAGTTTGCTTAAAATGGTTGAAAAAGGAAAAAAAACATAGACATTGCTTTCCGATCCTGGAGCCTCGAAACATATCCGGCCCTGCCGCAATCTCAATCGGTACATTGGTCCGTGAAAACATCATTTAATACGGAAAAGCCTAGATATATAATAGTCACATTTCAAACGGGTAGGCAAAACAACGTCGCCGGTGATAAATCAAAGTTTGATCATGTTGACATTAAGAATGTGAATTTTTTTTTGAATTCGGAATCCTATCCGTACACAAACCTGGATAGTAATTTTCCTAATGATAGCTATCTGCTGGTGTACAACATGTACGCGGAATTTCAAGACTCATGTTACAGTCGTCAATCATCACCACTTCTCGACCCAGAGAAATTTAAAGATATGGCTCCTCTCTTTGTGTTTGATGTGTCTAAACAGAACGATAAGATGATTGGAGGAGTCGTGGATTGTAGAATAGAAATTACCACAACGAGAAATATTCCCGTCGGCACTCAAGCATTCGCACTAATTCTGCACCATCGATTGGTTTCGTATAACCCGAGAGACAAATCTATTAAAATTATAATGTAATGTAAATGATAACGCAGTCTTCCCTGGGACGTCATGCTGCATGCCAACCTCCAGGGATGCTATTCTCAGCACGGTTTCGTCTTAAAAGAGATAAGCCTGGCTAATGACGAAGGGGAGATAATTACGAGAACATTTCAGCCGCCATACTCGTGGAAATACCTCCACAGAAATTACTAGAGAACAAATTCTTGGTTAAATAGACATTTCCACGGCATCCATTGGGATGACGGTCTGTTTCCGTAGACTTCGTTGCAAAACATCCTGTCAGGACACATCAGCGGAACCGTAATGGTGGCAGGCGTAGAGCAAAAAAGGTGGCTTGCAAAGTTGTGTAAAAAACATGTTAATATTCAGGATGCTCAGACCGAGCTCGGATGTCCGTCACTGAAAGAACTGAATAAAATGTATACGCAAGATAATAGCCGTGCACGGCCCGTTACGTCACGACATAACGCCGCGCTGCTTAGGGCTTGGGCGTTGGAGCATTGCCAAGCGACGCCAGACCCTGGTTGCTCCCCCGATGCTATAAATTGAACACGTCTCTCGTAGGGAGGGGGAGCCTGGTGGGGTTGCCACCCTCGGTGCTATAAATGGAACGCGTCGTTCGTAGGGGTGCCTAGTCACTCTCCAAGCCACTCTTCGTGCCAATGCAGTTCAATCTGGCAACTTCGTATCGGGATGTGTCGCTTGGCTACGGTCGGGTGATATTCGAGACGGCGGACAGTCGGCAGTGGTAGCACGTGTGTACAACGTTAGGACACCTGGTTCGCGACGACGCAGATGACGAACTGATAGAGCCGCCTTGCACTCAGCAAAACTGCAGCGTAAGACTCCTACGGCCGGACACACACCTCCCATGCTCTCCGGAATCTCTGCTCGTCGAGGCCGCAGATGAGGTGGTGCAGGTGTGGCCCGGCCAGGAGGAAGGTTTTGTTGAGTTCGAGCTGCATCGTCCTAACGGCACGGTGGTTGCCTGGAGTGAATCGTGTGATTCGTTCACACATTCAACATTCCTCGACGGGGGCAACCACTTGTGGAGTGTGCTGTGCAACCCGGACATCTGCGACATCCCAACACCGGTCGGCTCCGATGACGAGGAGGAGGAGGACGCCGACCGCCGTCGCGGCTAGACATCAGCCGCCAGCCGCCAGTTGCCACCTGCCCGCCAGCTGCCACCCGCCCGTCTTCGCCAGTAACAGCTCCGGTGAGTGACGTCCCCCATGTTTCCACCCGTCTGGGGTCGAGACCCCATCAAGACCAAGAGGGAAAAGTCTAGACACATCCGCGGGCCGTATCCCGCAGGCTTAAGACTAGCTTTCGGTGAACATCTGGACATTCCCATGTCGCTGTTCGAGGATGTTCGTTATTCAGATACGAACCCAGAACAATTGTAAGATGATGGTTTTAGTGATAATCAAAGTGACCGAAACTTCTATGACATTCCTATTCCTTTGGCTTCGCGCCGATGGCGAGAAAAAGCGAAGAAAAACAGAATAGTGGATCCTAGGTTAACTGACACTTTACCGCAGATAATGTACAACTGTCAAGAAACTAGATATCTTTACGTGCATTCTAGCCTGCACTGTGTCGAATACCGTGTTAGATATTATGACATTGAGAAGGGTTGTGAACATCTGCCTGTATACTTTGAATCGTGTCGCGATACTATCCATTATCGCATGTGTTGGGATAAATCATTCCCATATACTACAATGAGACTGTTAACATCGTTTCACTGTGAAGATAAGAACTGTTACGTGCACTTATGCCATCCGCTGGCTAAACATCCAACAACCGTTGATGAACTCAGGACCTCTAGAGTTAAAAATGATGAAACTTTCATAGAGCGCTGTACCAGAACCGATCATTGTCGGAAGAAAACGTACAATGTTTTGTTGGGAGACGATGACGACCTGAACACACCGTGTGTAGGACACCTATGTCCTATTTACCGTGCAAAAGTAATACAAGAGTCAAACTTTTCAGTGTCTAAATCATTACCTCTTGCGCCATATGTCGGATTCAAGCTATCGACGAAACGTAAACTTTTCTAAAAAATAAAAAAATAAACCATGAACTGTTGTGAGTCAGCGTGTTGTAACACCCTCTGTGAATACATTGCAAGTTTATTTATGGAAGTCATACGTATAATTGCTAAAAGAGAATCACATTCTCAGCTCAGTGCGGAGTTAGCCTCGGTGGAGTAAACATGTCATTTAATTCGGGTAACCATTATGAAAACCTGTCTCGTGGTTTATCTATGGTGGAGTACTCAATCTGGAATAATGGCATCCTGAAGAACTATGTGTAGAGTTGTGACGGTCACTTTCACACTGTTCAGATTATAAACCCGGACACTAACTATTTACCCCTGGAAGTTAATCAGTGCAATTCGTACGGACGTTGTGCAGTTAATTACATGCGAAAAGACACGCCATTGCCTTGCAGTGTCGACGAAGTCTACAATCACGCCTTGAAAATGCCAGAACTGCATTCACCCGACTGTGCATCAGCTATCATCGAGCCTGCGAAACCAGCGCGCAAGAAATGTCAGCGGAGAGTGCCCGCAACGTATGCACCGCGCAAGACTCGAACCCGAGACCTCAGCCATCTGGGACCCGTCAGTCAAGATGGTGATCACAACGTTCAGCAGAACCAGCACGAAAGAGACCTAAGCAATGCCAAAATAGCCCTACGTACTGTACTCATAGAAATGTATAACAAACTGTAAGTTTTATGACTTGTGGTTTATTAATTTAATACGTGGTTTTTGTGAAAAAAATCTCTTCATGTAATTGTTTTGTTGTAATTTAAAACACACATAAGTGTGGTCTAATATCAAAAGTTTGATAAGTATGTTTGGACTCTGATTAAAGAGTCATATTTTTTTTAAAATTTAATACGTGGTTTTTGTGAAAAAAAAACCTCTTCATGGTAATTGTTTTGTTGTAATTTAAAACACACATAAGTGTGGTCTAATATGAAAAGTATTATACATAATTATGTAATTTTGGACTCTGATCAAAGAGTCATAATGTTTTTAAATTTAATACGTTGTTTTTGTGAAAAAAAATCTCTTCATGTAATTGTTTTGTTGTAATTTAAAACACACATAAGTGTGGTCTAATATCAAAAGTTTGATAAGTATGTTTGGACTCTGATTAAAGAGTCATAATTTTTTATGTGCGTAATTTATTTATTGTATGAGGAGTGGTTTGAAGAGTGACTTTTGAATAAAAAACTGTAAATGTTATTACTTGTTAGATTATTTGAATACTAGCCTGTTCTGGGGTGGCTTCCGTCTGGATGGAGGGGTGGTAAGTTGTAAAAAATAATAACCAGACGCAACACACTGCGGCGTGAGCGCTCCCGGGGTAAAAATAAAATTAAAAAAAATGCTGGCAGCCATTTTGAAACATTCGTTTGATATATAAATGGCACAGACTGTGAGGGAACACAGTCTCTGATCAGTCGCCGCACTGCTGCTGCCGCCGCACTGCTGCTACCTCGACGAGCAGAGCTGCGCCTCCAGTTTTTTCCAGCAAAGGTAAGATAGATAGATACAATTTACTGTAAATGTATTTACTAAGCTGTTTGTAATGTTAGGATGATATTATCATTTTGAATGGAAATATTTTTTTTTTCATTTAACATGAAAATAATATTAAACTTAAACTTTCTTCACGTTTTACTACCACACAATGTTTTCGCATTTACCATTTATAATTTATTATCGTTTCCAATTTATTAATACGTAAATGTTTTTTTAGAAAATATTTCCATCTAGAGATATTCTCTAAAATTTTTTTTTTCATATCTTGCAAACGGATGGGAGATTTCGTGTACATTCTAACATTGTTTTTTGAAAAAAAAATTAATTTTAAAATATTATGTCAAACCCATACTCCATAAATACGTCTATTAAATTTTATTCTGATGATATTATTATCATTTTGAATGAAAATATTATTTTTTTCATTTAACATGAAATTAATATTAAACTTAAACTTTCTTCACCTTTTACTACCACACAATGTTTTCGCATTTACCATCTATAATTTATTATCGTTTCCTATACATTAATACGTAAATGTTTTTTAGAAAATATTTCCATCTAGAGATAATCTCTAAAATTTTTTTTTTCCATATCTTGCAAATGGATGGGAGATTTCGTGTACATTCTAACTATGTTTTTTGAAAAAAAAAAATTAATTTTAAAATATTATGTCAAACCCATACTCCATAAATACGTATACTAAATTTTATACTTTTCTTTTTGTTTTTGCTTTGTGCTCACTGTTGAACGTAATTTCCCTCTCTCTATTTCTTTATTTTCTCTCTCTTCTCTCTTACTATGTCTTCCCGTTCTTCTTAACCCGAGGCAAAGCGACTCCGTCTTAATGAAGCTGGGCCTTCTATCTCTGCCTCTCGCGATGGTGGGCGGGGGTCAGGGGTGGAGTTGGCGCAGGGGCCAACGTCTTGCCTTGCCTGGAGGGTGTTACTTTGAACACTGCATTTGCTAACAAGATAGTACTTTCGAATTGGAAATTATATTGAAAATGTCGATCCGGACTTGGACCGGTTTCTACAGAGATGTAGGGTTCCCTTTCTGGACTTAACTAACGAATTAATTCGCCCCTTTTAAGTTTACGTTTCACTCTCGGCTTCATTTGTTAAGGAATCTGCGGAGGGAAACGAGAGTGAAACTTTTCATTTCACAACTCACTCAACCGCGATACTGCACTCTGATGAGGTGGGGAAATCTACGATTCAACATTCATTCCGGAAATCAATAAACACATTAGTGATTTCGGTGCGTGTGGCAGTGGCTGGGCTCTAAAAAGATTGATTAACATGGATGTACATGTTTCAAGCTATAGAGTTTTCACAGTTGGCGCAGCGCACACAAAATTGCCGGCGTTTTTGTCCAATAGGAAAGCTTGTGTTAACATTGAGTGTTCCGAGCAGCACTGTTTCCTGTATGCCATCATGGCAGGTGTGTCGACGGTGGAAGGCAACGTTACTCGAGCCACTTCGTATCCAAATCCACTAGTGTATTTTAATACGAATGGCTTGACGTTTCCCTTCACTCTGCACCAGATTAAAACATTTGAGAGGAACAATGCTATTTCCATTAATGTTTATGCTTGCGTAGATTCTAAGGGGAATATCGTTGACGAATGTTTTAGTGGCAAATCTGAATCCTCGATCCAGCCTCTTCGCGTATCCTCTGAGCGAAGAGAGAGACATGTAAATATCTTGGCGATTCGTTCGAGTGGCGCGACAGAGCACCTACATTTTGTTTACATAAAATCTATGTCCAGATTATTGCATTCACAATTGTCCAAGACGCAACATAAGAAATGGATTTGCGAGCGCTGTCTTCAGTATTTTAGAAGCGAAGACATATTAAATTCACACAATGTTCTCTGCAGCCAGCATCAAGCAGTGCGGACCTGTTTCCCTACAGAAGAGAACAAGTATTTGCAATTTACAAACTTTGCAAAACAGGACCGCCTAGGCTTTATTGCGTACTGTGACACTGAGTGTTACCTGAAGCCTTTCTCCACCTGTTTGCCCGGTGACGAGTCTTTTAGCAACACGCGGGTAAACGAACACGTGCCTTATGCATGTAGTATTTTGTTAGTATGTGGGTACGATAGCTCTTTGACCAAGTATGTGCAATTCGAGGGTGATAATTGTATTGCTGAAATGGTCGCAGAATTAGTTTCAATGACAAAGTGGGTTTGCGATATTTATTCAAAGACCATTACTATTAAGACACCGACCCCGGCCGTCTCTGCAAGGCTTGCGAGTCAAACACATTGCCATATCTGTCAGAAGGTATTGGCTGGGCAGACGGTGCACGACCACTGCCATTTGACTGGTGAAATATGTGGTTATGCCCATTCTAAATGCAACCTGGCTTTCAGGTTGCAAAAGAATCAACTCGTTGCGGTTTTTCATAATTTGCAAAATTACGATGCCCACTTTTTAATGCAACATTTAGTTTCGTGGCAGATTGCACAGCCGGACGGTTCCTTCGTTGTGGAGAACCCCGGCAGGGTCCTTGGAGTTACAATGGAGAGCTACAAGTGCATTACAAAATACATACCCATATCAGATAATGCGCAAGGAGGCATGCGCACTGTGCGTCTTAGATTCATAGATTCACTTAACTTTTTAAATTCATCTCTGGAAACTCTCGCTGGCAATCTCACGCCAGATAAATTGAAAGTCACCCGTTCAACGTTTCCAGATGACGGACAGTTTCAGTTAGCTACTCATAAAGGTGTTTCCCTATGATTTTGTTAAAACTAGTGAACAATTGCAGACTGCCTCGCTACCCCCTAAGGAAGCGTTCCATAACGTAATGAGTGGCACGGACGTGAGTGATCTGGACTATACTCACGCTCAAAATGCTTGAGACATCTTCCATTGTGCCACATTGAAAGAGTATGCACTTAGTTATCTTAAGGTGGATACTTGTTTGCTGGCCGACATATTCGAGTCATTTTGTTTTGTTTGCTTACAATATTATTAATTTGATCCTGCCCATTACATTACTGCTCCCTCGCTCGCATGGGATGCACTTTTATTTAAAAGCAGTGCGTGTCTTGAGCTGATAACCGACCCGGATGTATACCGCTTCCTAGAGTCAGCCGTTCGTGGAGGTATAATAAATGTAAGTCGACGTCACGCGAAAGCCAATAATGTTCACGTGTTCACTCACGACCCGAGCCTTCCGTCTTCGTACATCTGCTATTTCGATGTAAACGCAATGTTAGATAAACTTCCTGTGGGCAAATTTGAGTGGGTTGCCAGGGATGAGTATGCGAGTTGGGATTTCAACGCCATTGACATAGATGGCGATACGTCATATTTCGCGGAAGTGGATTTGACCTTTCCCGATGATTGTCACGACCGCCTATCAGATCTGCCTCTGGCCCCTGTGAATGGCGTACTGCCAAACGGGCGAATGAGTAAATTATTGTTAACTCTCGCGCCGCGTAATAATTATATTGTCCATGCTAAAATACTGCGGCACTACATTCTGTATGGGGCGGTCATCGGCCAGGTTCACCGCGTGCTGCGGTTTGAACAGGCGGCCTGGATGAAAGAATACATAACCTTTAATGCTGAGCGTCGTGCCCAGGCTGCGAATCCCTTCGAAAAATCGTTTTTTAAGTTACTTTAGAATGCAGGGTACGGTAAAAGTTTAGAAGATTCTAGAAAACACAGAGACATTCGCATCGCTTCGTGTTACGAAACTATTTATGGGGCAGCCGAGCTGATTGGTCGTCCGATATTTAAGGCTCGGCAAATCGTCGATCAAAATCTAGTTCTCATAGAGTTGCAGAAAGGTTCGATAACCTTCGATAAACCTTTGTACACGGGTGTCGCCATTTTAGATTTGTCAAAATTGATTTTATACGACTTTCATTATAACTACATGCAAAAAAAATTCCCTCCACAGTCCCTGCATCTCTTGTACTCGGACACTGCTTCGTTGATTTACCACGTTCAGTGTGATAACATTTATGATTCAATTCGACCCGACTTAGCTTCACGTTTCGACACATCAAATTATGCGCCAGGTAATGATCAACACTTCCCCTTAGTCAACAAGGGTGTAACAGGGGTGATGAAAGATGAAGCCGCTGGCAAGATCATTACGGAATACGTGGGTCTTCGCCCGAAACTATACGCATACAAGATGGAGGATGGTTCTTGTATGCGTAAAGCGAAAGGAGTTAAGGCCAACATAATCCAATCACTTCTGTTCCCTCAATACCTGGATTGCTTGCTTAAAAATTCCCGGATTCTAGGCAGTCAATACCATTTACGTTCGCGAGGCCACGCCGTGTTTACGGAGCGAGTGAACAAGGTAGCACTGTCTTCAGGAGACGATAAGCATTGGCTTTCTGAAGACAGTGTCAGCACATTACCTTGGGGGCATAAAGATCTGTGTCCTTCTAAAACTCGTGCCTCGCCCGATCCATCCTAATAATTGTACATTTTTCCATTTTTCCTCTGATTACATTCACCAGTGAGACGAACACTGCTGAAGTAACCTCCGATCAGTGGTTACAGGAACACAACAGAGCTCACCACTCCTCCCCTGCTCGGAGGGGCTTCAAGTGTATATATATATGTGTGTGTGGAGGGGTAGAAGGCAAACAACATCGCTTCTTCCGCCTCCCCCCACACACAAAAGAGAAAAAAATTATCCCGAGAGGGGTGTGTTCACCTCCCCCCCACCGTGCCACGCCATGTCATGCCAACTGATCCTTTCCATTATGCATGTGGAGAGAAAAACCGTCGGTATGTTAAAGAAAATGTGTAGAGATGTTTGAAAAATATTCTCCTGTTACCATGATAGCTTGCATATTATTCATTCTATCCTGATTTAACTTTTAAAAAAAATACTATTTTGTTTCAAGTTGCCTCTCAAAGTATATTAAATCTATCCTGATTAAATTTAAAAAATACTAGTTTGTTTCAAGTTGCCTCTCAAAGTATATTCAATATATCATGATTTAATGTAAAAAATACTAGTTTGTTTCAAGTTGCCTCTCAAAGTATATTCAATCTATCATGATTTAACATAAAAAAATAAAAGTTTGTTTCAAGTTGCCTCTCAAAGTATATTCAATCTATCCTGATTAAATGTAAAAAATACTATTTTGTTTGAAGTTGTCTCTCAAAGTATATTCAATCTATCCTGATTAAATGTAAAAATAAAATATTCCCCTGTTTCTTTTTTTAATTTATATAAATCGTCCTCGTGATAGGATGCCTGAAATTTGTGTGACATTCTACAGATATCCCCAACCTAGACAATGGAATGGATCCCATCAGCGTTGGTGGCCTCTTTCTTCGAAGAAGAGGTGGAGGAGGGGGCGAGTATTCCAGCCGACATTGCGGCGGCCTTCTTCGCAGAAGACCTGCTGGAAGGGCCGTCATCTCCCCCTCCTCCTCCAACACCGCCGGCCAAGACTTCGCCGCTGCTGTTGGTGGCGGGCCCCTCTGGGACATGTCCCTGGGGTCGGCCGCTAACAGCCGACGAAAAAAGAGGGTTCAGGCTACCTGCTACAAACCAGCAGGTGCCGGCTCTGCCTAGTGGCAAAGTCGTGGCCAAGCTGATGGCTATGGACGCCCAGTGGGGTAGGGGAGGGGATAATAAATAATATATTTTTTTAACTAAGTAATATCGTTGTGTTGACTACATTATTTCAATATCCATTATGTGTTACTTGTGGCTGGTTACTTAGTATGCAGAAAATTGGTAATACGTGTAAAGAACTATGCAGTCATGGTAGACTGGTGTTAAGGTTTAAAACTCGTTTTGTTTGGAAAAATACACGTAATATTTAATATATAATTTTGAAGCAAAGCTCTACTCGTAAAAAAAATGCTGTGAGAAAAAAATATATACATACATTATATTTTAACAGAAATATTACGTAAACAAGACTATGGCAAAATATTATTATTACAAGTTAATTTTATCTTGCATTAATCAAATGGCAGGTACAGGTAACTAACACACCAGGTAGATGTAATTTTTTTTTTTAAGTGTTGGGGAAATATATATTTTAACTGTGGAAGAAATTACATTTGTATACAGTTCTCTGCAGCTGCAGCCCCCACCCCTCTGCGAGTGGCTTCCCTATGCGGGTGCCAGTGTCTGGGTCATTATTTAAAAAAATGACAATGGGGGAGGAAGGAAAGGGGTTGGAGCCGCAGACGACGGCGCGTACTCCCTCGCAGCTACCACCCCTTGGGAATTTTTTTTATTTTTTTAAATATATATAATGCCTATAAATGCACAATACATTTTCTTTTAAATGAGAAGTGACGTAATAAGAATACTTTTTTTAAAATAAAATTGGTGATATATTATAAATACTATTATTTTTTTAAGTAATTAATACAACTGTATATTTCATTTCCACAATACACACAAGAGAACATTATGTCTTTAACACATACGGTAAAAAAAAGGTGTTTGAATTCGCTGAAATACGTAAAGAATAATTTTTTTATTAACATGCTATTAGCATAAGTATGCCTAAAGCTTTTTTATTTAATATTATAGACAGACATGCTACACAACAAATTAAGCATAATATGACTATACTGGTCTAGTACTATAAGAAAACATGGCTACACTTCAGTGTGTGTTTTAAAAATTTGGCACCTAGTACTACTACTACTACTACTACTATAGTCATAGAGTAGTGGCTGCCGAAATAATACTTTTTTATATTCAAACTTGAGAAATGAAAAAAACAATGACTATAAATAGGGAAGAAAAAAAAGATGGTGGCCTGGTATGCTGTGCTACAAGATGGCGGCCTGGTGTACTATGCTACAAGACGGTGGCCTGGTATGCTGTACTACAAGATTGCGACTTTCAGCAATCGATTGTTATACATATAATATTATTTAATTTTTTTCAAAGTTGGCTGTTTTGGTTACTTCCTAGCAGTCTAAATTATTATTATTTTTTTCAATGTTGAAATAAACATGGCGGCCAGCCCGTTTTTAAATTTCCCGCTTAGCACTATAAAAAAATAGACATGGGGGCCGCATAGCAGCCGATGCGCCTCGTTTAAATTTACCGCTTACCACAAAAAAAACAACATATCGGCCGACTAGCAGCCGACACTATATATTTTAAATTTCCCGCTTAGCACTATAAAAATAAACATGGCGGCCGACTAGCAGCCGACACTATATATTTTTTAAATTTCCCGCTTAGCACTATAAAAAGAAATAAACATGGCGGCCGCATAGCAGCCGATGCGCCTCGTTTAAATTTACCACTTACCACTATAAAAAAAACATGGCGGCCACATAGCAACCGACACAATATTTTTTTTAAATTTCCCGCTTAGCACTATAAAAAAATACCTTTTCTTTAAAAATATAATTTTTAAGCATATATACAACATCTGAAATTATTTTCTCCAACATGGTCTAGTAGTCCTGTGGTTAGCGTGACGCACTAACGATCCAGAAACGAAGGTACGAATCCAACCGCTGCCCGCCCTCACATTTTTATACTTGTAAAAATAATTCCGGCGCGCGCGACACTAGCGCTACCTGCCTTCCTCATTTACAAACATACACACACCCCCTCCACGTGACGTCAACAACCCCCTGCCGACCCCCTCTACGTGGCTCCCATCAACGCCCACCCGACCAAATGGTGCCACGCCTACCCGGCCACGTGGTGCCCCCCCCCCCCCGCAGGTGCTCAGACAACCACCTGTCCTTTTTTTATAGTGTCCCAGAACCGGCACACTGCCCCTACTTATGTTTCAGCCCATTTCTCCAGAGCCTACGAACTTTGAGAACGGATGGACACTTATAAAGGATATTTTAAGACAAAGAAGAAGCTTCGATGCCTAAGATTACGAAATATGACAGTAATCTGGATGAGTATGTTGCTCATGATAATGGCTGTGTCGACGATATCTGAGAAGATGATGAGGATAATGACTATGTAGCTGGTGTTAAAAACAAAGAATCTTGTGATTTTCAGAATAATGGCAGCATAAGAGATACTATATGTGTCTTGGAATGGTCTAAATGATTTGGTGGCCAGGGTGATACATTTAATAGTTTTTCTTTGTGTGTAGGAGCCTATACTGATATGGATGAGATCACCTCCATACTTGAACTCATGCATAATTTTTCGACTTGTAATTTTTACATTGGTGGTATTTGAGTGATTTTTATGTTAGATTGAATTCAAAGGGTGGTGGAGGTAGCTGCAATATGCTAATGTGCAGATTAATTTGATGGTGTTGTGGGTTCGTTTGATAATTTATCACTATGAATTATGGTTTTAATGTGGGTTTGTAGGTATGAAGTTATTTACACAAAATGTTTCGTGAGCAAATAAACTTTTCGCTCAGTCCCATGCTTAGTTTCACACATGTATGTGTATGTTCTGAATCCAAAAAAGTATTAGATTTCAATTTTTCTAACTATATACTTTCATAACTAAGTAGTATAACATTTACCATGTCAAGTATTGTCGTGAATAAGTTTAACTGTGTGTGTAGATAATGTCTGTGTGCTGAGAGACTCTTGGGTCCTCGATGCCGTGAATTGCTTGAGACTGTTGTGGATAGCTCAAGCTCTCAGACATTATTGAGAGATGAGTCATGATTCTGAAATTACCTCGCGACCCCATCTCTAATTGGCAAAGCCTGTAGTGGTTGTACTTGGTCCAAGCTATATAAGTTAATCATACTTGTTGCATGGCTGCTACATGTTTTTACCCCATACCCCTTCACACATCACAGACCTACCGAAACTCAGGAGTTGTTATGAAAACCTGCACATGAACTAAGTTTTGTGCTAAAATTATAACAATTTTTAGGTTTGGTTGGTTTCAAGCAAGGGGCTTCTTTGTTATATTGAGGGGTACTATTAGTTGTAGTTTGTGGGTTAAATTTTTGGATTTCGTGTAAATGAGTGGATTTGAGGCTGTGTATTCATTTTTTTCTATTGTAGATAGCTATCTATATGATCTTTTAAATAATTTTGTTAGCTATCAGAACTTTGGACATTTTTTCTGCTGGCTTCTTCTGTGTACTTCAACTTTTGTGTGAAAATGTAGCTGTGCGGGCTTTTGAATATTTTTCAGTTTAATGCTTCTCTGTACTTAAACATTTGTGTGGAGAGGGGGCTGTGTGGACTTTGAATATTTTTGAGCTAAATGCTTCTGTGTACTTAATCGTGTGTGTGAAAATGTATATATAGGTAGGGCTTTGAATATTTTTAGCTTAATGCTTCTTTGTACTTAAACATTTGTGTGTAGAGGGGGTTGTGTAGACTTTGAATATTTTTCAGCTAAATGCTTCTCTGTACTTAAAAATTTGTAAAAGTTACCAGTTACCAGGACTTTGAATATATTTGACTACTTCTGTGTAACTTGTCAGTTACAGTACTTTAACATTTTAGTGATTTTTTGATTATTTTCGGGTAAGGTAGTGCTAACTTAAGGATTGGTTTGTTGAAGCTGTAGTTTGTAGGTTTGAAGCTATGTATGCAAACATTTTTATGTAATGGCAAGCTACATTGTTTTCTTAAGACTTCTGTTATAGTTCTCCGCACGTCGGGCTTCCTTCGCGTGTTCCGTGCATTGCGCACAGACTACCGATTGTTGTGATGACATTAACCATGCAGAAATGACGTTTCTGCCCTGCTACCTATACGGCAGCTAATAACTGCTACCGTTATGAACGTCAGTGTGCTGACAACCTGCAGCATGACCTCAAGCAGTGTCATCTGTGTGGAAAGATGGTTGCTCGCAGTGATAAATTGCTGTAATATCTTACAACATGTACTGGTGCTGCCCTCACGACTTCAGTCACCTGGTGTAGCTTCTGCTTCAAAACCTTCGAAAACTCCAGCCATGTCACACATCATGAGAAGATGGCTTGCGGTCTCAACCCTAGCCATAAAATGTATTCGGGTGGGAACTATGCTAAAGTGTTCGCCAGGGCTGGTAAGTTGAAAGCACATACCAAAGTGTGCAAGGTACCTGATCCACTATCAAATAAGAAGCAGAGAATGGCCGCGCTTAAGCCTGTAGTCATACCTAAGCCAAGCACCAGCCGAACATAGCTGGTGACAAAGGCGGGTTTTGGCCAACATCCACGACCTCATCATTGCAGAAGTGGGAATCTGGGGTAACTTGAAGACTTGTGTGGTAGAAAATAATACCAGTTCTGTCAAGGACACATGTACATACTTGGACTCTATCGAGGTTAAACTAATAAGCCAACTCGTAAAGGAAATTGAAGAGGATGGTCCACTCAAGTATTATATCGTACTTGAGTGCAATTGTGAAAAGCCAATGGGTACGTGTGAAGACAAGAGGTCCTTCAAAAACACGAATGTTCCACTCTTTGCAGTTCGTGAAGTGGAGGATGTCATTACTGAATACATCTTTAAGATATGTAAAGAGGAAGAATACTAATTATTAAAGGGATCCGGATGGTCTTTGTCTGGTCTTAAGCGACTACAACTACACATTAACAAGCTTGATCCACTTCGAGCTAGCTCCTACATCGAAATACCTCCCTGCATCAAAGAAAAATATGCGGAGGTCAATCTGTAAATACTTAGATGAGCACATACGTTTTAAGTGTGCAATTCTGGTCAAGTTAATTGCGGGTGAGCATCTGAGCATGTTAATCAGTGCTACAATGACTTGGAGGGAAGGTTCAACTTCACTAACAACGAGTTTCCCAATCCACTTCGCCAGATCCCTCTGTTTGAGAAACAGAATCCTCGTGCCTGCATAAACATCTATATCATCGACGATAACCAGATGATTGTAACATCACGTGTCGCACTAAAAGAGAAAATAACATTACTTCAAACTTATGTTCTTGGTCTTGAAATATGCGGTTTTTGTGAATTGTGTAGATTGTTGTTTTGAAATATGCTGTATTGAGTTTGAAATATGATGAATTGTGTTTGAAATATGAGTATTAGTGTTTTAAATAAGTGTTAACATTAGTAATAAACACATTTGTATTCTTATAGAAGAATGATTCTGAGTTAATATATTAATTTAATGTAATGTGATTCCAGTTTTTCCTGAGTCATATATCTTTTATTGAGTTTTATTTAATGTATTGGTCTTGGAATATATTGAGATATCCGTTTTTATTTTGAATTCCTGACACCAAATAAGAAATTTCCGCATTTTAATCAGGTGGCACTTGAATAAAAATATCCATTACTCATTCGTTAAATAGGTTAAGTACAGCCGAGAAACACTCGTTTGTATGATGATTGTCTTCCCCCTTGAGGTCTGACAAAGCCCTCTATCTGTAAAACAAGGCTGGTTAATGTTAAGAATGGTGTGTCTATAAAAGCAAGGAAGTGAAATCGTAGCAAAATATTAGATGACTATAATGATCACGAGAAATGAGAAGATGATGATTCTAATAGTACTATACCAGGTCTTGTTAATTTTTTGGAACTAAAAGTTAACAAAGAAAGTAGCATTTTCATGGGGAATTTAAAAAAAATTTACACCAAGTTCTAGTCGCCTCCATGAAATTGAGAGCACTTTAGAACATCCTAAAGCTGAAAATGTCTAAGACTTCGATGATTCACCTGAAGCTTACAAGAACTAAGTCTATGATTAAGAACTTGAAGCTCACAGGATCGAATATTGTGATAAAGTGTTGAGACCAAAATGATGGAAACGACTTATTAATCTAAATTATTCAGATTAGGCTTATGATGGTCAGTGGGGCGATTACAATTTTAATGACTTTGAGGCTGGTATTAAAAAAGGAACTTAAGAAATCTTAAAAGTATTAGTAATGAAAATTCACGTAAGATGTTAAAAGCTGAAGAGATTTGTTACACCACATGGACATATTCTAACCTATTGGTAGATAGGTTAAGACTTCTACTTGCCTCGCAAAAATGAAGAAAATTTACCCAATACCAAACATATATGGTCTATACTTCCTGAAATAAGAAATGCATGCTACATACAATAGTAACTTGTTTTGTCTGCATGTGTATATAAGTGAAAAACAAAATTATACTTTGGATAAAAAAGTTTGTTTTATTTATTGTAATCTAATTTCTATCTAAGGTTGGGTTCTCGTAGTACAACTTCTAACTTAAAGATGTAAAATTCGTAATAAATGACTAACAAAATGAAGAGTCATAATAACGTCTTTCCGGCAATTGTGTCGGGTACGTGCTACATTGTAACTAAAATCATTTGGAGCCAAATGTGGATGGAGGCATTGTAGCCGGCTTGAGCTGGAGCCTATCGTTTCCTTTAGTATTTTAGCTAATGTATCCTAGAAATCGTATCCTACTGAGTTGAATGTTTTATCCAAATGTATGCCCGTTTCTTTGAATGTTTGTTAAGTCTGTAGCCAGGGCTGAATATGTAATGGTTCAAAAACCACTTGATCTTGTAGTAAGCATAAAATACATATTTCAGGGATGTTTTTGCTCTACAGCAAGCTTTAAATTTGCTGAGTTGGTATTTTTATACCAAGATTTTTTTTTCTATGTGTTTTTGATGTATCCTTGTAGCCTCGTGGTCTTATAGCCTGGTAGTATTGTAGACTCGTAGCCGATTGGAACCTTGTAGCTTGTAGCTTTGTAGCCAAGAAGTCTTGTAGCCTTGTTCGGAATAAATAATTAAACTATGTTCATAGAGATAAAAGGATGGGTGGATGAGTGATTTATTCCTGCTCCAAAGGAAGCCATGTGAAGGGAGTTCACAGCAAAAGGGAGTTATATGTGGATTTATATGTTACAGAAAATACAGAAGAACTGTCATGGTGCCTGTTAATGTGAAAGATAACTCACTCCTGGAAACTGTTTATTTTGATGCAGACAAACTTGGTGTAATAAAACTTAAAGCTAAAATTGAATATTTTGTGTGTATTTATAAATGGTCAACATAAAAATTCTGTGTTTTTAAAATACGTAATTACCATCCGAGATGTTACTACTTGGAAGATTTACGAGGTTCGGCGATACGTGGTGGATTCTATGGGGAATAAATTCAGCCTACCAAGTACCCAAGCGATTATTAAGTAGAAAAATTGATATATTAGAAAGATGATCCCTTGTTTAGGAAGTGGCTAGGATTCGATAAATGTGAAAATCAGTTGAAAAAAATATACTGATTTCATATAAATTTTAATGTTTTGAAATGTTGTAAATTTTTATATTAATAAATGCAAGTCTAAAATAAATAAAAAAAATTGGTTGTCTGTAAAGTCGGTTTACGGACGATAGTTTAACGTGACAACGTCATAACATAACATTGATGAAATGATTGACCCAGAAGAAAATGAAATATCATATTCGGCCTGAGACTGAGCCGTAATAGGTTTTTGCAACCAAACCATTTAGGCATTAAAAATATTATATTCTTTGAGGAATAAACTTTTTTTTTATTTTTCTATCTTTTGTATGATAAAATCTACCTCTGCATACCTTTATGAATAAAATTGAATCAATTTTATTGATTTATCACTATTTTGTATGGATACAAAGGAGTGAAATGAAATCTACAATTTAAATTATAAATTTACTTTTATTTGCATTCATTAATTCAAATATATTTATTACTTTTGAAATGTTGCGTGCGCCGTATTTATTTTTACAAGTACAAAAAAATATATTGCAGATGCCGAGATTCGAACCGACATCCTTTAGAATAGAAATCGTCCATTCTAACCACACAGGCACGAGGCCACATTGAGGATATTTGTCTCAGATGGTATAAATTAATAATATTCCACGCACGATATTTGTTTGAATTTCTTTGAACTAGCATATTCTCTGTTGGACTCGAAATATTTACACGCTCGTGGGCTCATAACTATAATACGGTGTGTGATTTAGTTGATCAAATAATAACTCCTGACAAATAATTACCATTGTCAAAATAAAGCGTGAAAAGAATCATGCCAGCAATAAATATTTAGTTACACAGCTAAAACAATACTCATACAACACTGTTTAAATATACTGATTTACACTAGTAATTAAAAAATTACGTACTTTAAGAACGCCATTTCCTTGCGAATATACTTCCGTGGCGCGGTGCACAACAATAACCTCGAACACCGGCCGAATTCTCTGTACCGTCCGCAATATACCAGAGAGATGCCACGCATGCGTAAAGTGGGACATCCGTAGTGGGACATCCGTAGTGGGACAATTTCGTGCGCGCAGCCAGCGTTCATCGATTTATTAGACGTTATCACGTCAAAAATGTATTTATTTATGTACTGTTTGAAACTTTTCACTAGTTAAAGGAGTTTGGGATGTTCGTCGAAGGTGCTTAAAATGGTATTAGGCATCAGGTCTAAATGACGCAGCTATTTGGAGTGTGGATGGTTCAGTGGGAGGGGAGAGAGGGTAGGTCTGCTGACGTCAAAGGCCGTGCGTTAGTGACGTGTGTGCTTGGCACGCACGAACAGGACTGCAATAGAATGGGTAGAGGGGTGGGGACAGTTGAACAATTGCAGCCTTAGGATGTATCATTCGTAGTTATCAACAGAGCTAGTAAGATGTGTCTTGCCAGCTATGAGAAAATTGTTGAGGAGTTCTATGCGTGCTGTCAGGAGGCTAGCGGTCGGGAAGAAGCTCTTGCGATGGATGAAGACGAAGAGTCCAGGGATGACATCGCGGATGTACCTGTGAACACCTCCGCTCTGACTGGGGAGGATATTGCCGCGGTGGTGGGGGAATATTAGGCGCTTATTCCTCAATTATCGACTTTGGAGCTGTGTGATGCTTGTATAGTTGTGTGGAGGACAAAATATTTGATGGCTATTATGGGAAGTACTGTGGAGCGGGGTGTTGTGAAGGGGGTCGGTAACGCCTTCTGAATGGTATTGTGTTAACAAGGGGGAGAATATGGTGCGAAGGATTGTGTGATTTTTATTGAATAGTGTTAAATATTTTTTAATATTTGATTTATTCGACTTCTTGCCACGACTTAAAAAAATACTATTTTCATTTGATATGAAGTGCATCTCGTAGCGGCAGTAGGTAATGGCTGAGGTGAGTGTTGTAAGTGCATCTTATACACTATAGCGATCAGACATTAAGTTGAAACGTAAAATGTTCGACTAAACATCCTTTTTCTTAATTGTGCTTCCAAATGTGCTTCCTTTTTTGTTGATTCTGCATCCAAATGTGCTTCCTTTTTGTTGATTGTGCTTCCGATTGTGCGTCCTTAGTAGATGTATATAGTTCATATGAGGACAGGGGCTGAGGGCTGGGGATCGGGGATCCGATCCAGCCACCTTATGGCTTCGCTTCATCACCCATGTTGGATTACGTCACTTCCGCCGGCCATACACGCACGAAAAAGTGTCCCGTTACGTTCATCAGCCATGTACGCACGAAAAATAGTCCCGTTACAGTAGTAGGATATAGCCGTTTCTGGGACAGGCGCAGGATCCAGGATCCGGCGGGAATCTTGGATGACGTCATCGGCGACCATCTTGGACTCAAAAATTCCCTAAAATTCCTTAAAAATGACTCAAAATGACTCAAAAATTCCCGTTTTAAGAAAAAAAATTCCCGTTTTCGAGGGAAAAATTCCTGTTTCGAGGGAAAATTTCCCGTTTTATTCCTTAAAAATACCAGCAGCTAGAAATGTCCATATGTAGGCTTAAGCATCCATGTCTACAGCCTCAAATAAGCCTCTGACGTCATCATGGATGATGACGTCACCGTTGCAATTTCCGTTACGGTCGCCATCTTTAAATTTATTATTTATTATCCGATTTTAATAAAAAAATTAAAATTTATTAAAAAAAATTCAAATAATAAAATTTTAATAAAAAATATTAAAAAAAAATTTACGACACGGAGCTCGGAGTCCTCGGTTCGAACCCGACGAGTGCAAAAAAATAAAAATGACGACCGATCCTTCCTCCACGGAAGTCACCTACAGACTAACCTACCACCACCAATAACAAGGTCAACTAGTATGATGTCATGTCCGCCATCTTGTCTTCGTCTGCTGGAAGCCATCATCTTGTTATCGTCTGCTAGAGTACGCTGACGCCATGTTAGTTGAATTCTCACCCGCTAGAGTGCAGTAATCATTTATTATTGATGTGTCACCCACCATCTTGTCATTTGGCCGCCATCTTGGAATTGTGTAATTATTTAGCTAGAAATTCGGGAAAAATTCTAAAATTCATTAAATAAACCACTCATCAATTTACATATTGATTCGGTCAGTTGCTGTCCCTGGTTCGATACTTGATCGATTCAATATACATTAATTTTATGTAAAAAAAAAATAATTTCAATAAACCATGTTCAACATTCTTAAAGAGACTTTAAATCCTATAAACCATCATGTCCGCCGTCTTGGAAATTCGTAATTATTTAGCTATAACTCGTGAAATAGTTCAAAATTAAGTAAATAAAATACAATCAGTATACTGATTAATTAGATCGACTAAGGTCCTTGGTACGATTTAGGATGATGCAAAAAAAAATTAAATATAACAACAATTCAACATAATAGTGGCAGGTTCGAGGAATTAAACACCGCAAGTTCTTTTACAAACATAATATTTATTACATAATTTCTATTCTACTACAGGATCGATCACTTACGAAAGCTAGCAAATTTATAATGAATCATTTAGTTCCGCATCGGTGTGAAATGACTAATTCTCAGCTCCAATCGGTTTATACTAGATAGAGTCCAACCAGAACCTTTACAGACATAGTCCTCCTCTTCTTGACAGAGTTTCTGGATACCGTTTTTAACAGTTTGCTTCACATCGTCAGAATTGTAAATTACTGCAGCCGATGTCTTGAATGCACACTTCCTCACTTCGTCTTCGAATGGATACGGCTTTCCATATATACATTCCAACCACAAGTTATATTTTGATGGACCGTTTGTTGCTACATCATCAGTAAGCTGATTGATTATGTCCTCTCTCATATCATCAAGAAAAGTACAAATGTCCTTCAACTCACCGAACGTATTTAGATAATAGTAGTCTTTCAACGTTCCACGAAATGCAGACTGCGCCAAGTAGAACCCATTATCATTCACTTGTAATGCACCGAGCACAGTATTAGGTTTATTTTCATGTCCAGACGTTATAGCAATCGGTTGCTGCACATTGGTTTTCTTGCTTGTACGCTTACGAGTCTCCAATCTAAAGCGAGGAGTCGAAATTTCTACAGGTAGTTCTTCAGTAGACACACGGACTTTACCGTTGCATTTTTTCACATGCTGTCGCAAACTATCAATACGTGTAAACCATTCATGACACTCATCACAGCGGAACTTTATGCGAGATGGATTCTTCTTGCATTTACTCCTCTCATGTCTTCGTGCTACATGAGAAAAAGTGAACGACATATCGCAGTAGCTGCAAGGATACCTTGCTGATGAAGACAAGCCTTTCAGACCCGATCCAGATACTGACGTTGCCGCAGTTGCGCCATCTCCAGGCATACTCTTATGAACATCAATGCATCGTTGTTGAATAGAAACCTTTACTTTCTGCCGAACAGCAGGACCTTTGCATGTCTTCATGTGCGTTTTCATATTATCTTTTCTGGCAAACTGCTTATGGCATTTCTCACAAACAATCATTTTACGATAAAGGTTCTTGACACATTCTCTCTTTTCGTGTCGTCGAGCATTGCTGTTGTTTGTGAAAATCTTGTCACAGTAACAACACCGATGTCCGTTAGTTGTTGAATCACCAGCCATTGAAGTCTCCATCGAGGCTGAAACGAAGTTCGTCGTGTTTTCCTGCACAGCCAACACTACCGGCATTAAATTCTCTTCTGCTGGTGGTACCACGACTGTTGAAGTCTCCTCCAGTGTTGTCAGAGGCGTTGCCGTCGGGATCTGCTCCAACATCGTCGGCGCTGACGTTAGAGTTCCTATAGACGATGGTACATCCTCCATCAAGTTCGACGTTAAAGTCGGTAAAGATGCCATCGAGTTCACAAGAACAGGTAATTACGCGACTTATGCACCAGAAGAAACAAACTAGGTGATCCTTACACCGATAACGCCAGTAACAAACTGAGTATCCTGCTGTCAAGGACTCGCTTATATACATGCACCGTATGGAATAATACGCTAGTCAAATCAAGAACCATCAACAATAATACTCGAGTCAAAACTACTTTAAAAATAGAAGCCCACTCAACGAAAAAGGCAGCATATTTGGAAGCAAATTCGACATATGAAATGGACACGCAATGCACGCACCTGCAGATTTCATCACAAAGTTAACATTTAAATTTCATTCAAGCGAAATAGCAAGCCAATGTCACATCATCATATTAACATCCTATTGGTCATACTATCTTTAAAATTTCACAGTATTATAAATCACACCAGTTATAGACGGACTTATGGTTTCTAACACACAACAAATCAGTCATTTTTCTTTAATAAATTCATATTTTAAAATGCAAAATATACATGGTAAACGAAGAACCAGGTACGTAAATATTTTATATACTTTATGCACACTGTAGACGCCAAGAGCTTGAAAGTACATAGGCTATGTAAGAAAGATATTTAATAAAACTCATATTAAATTGTAAATTTATTCCCATTAATACACATCAGATCAAAAAAAGTAGGTTTTATTATATAAACCTCGCATTTCTTAGTTCATGTTTCATTGAGGACGTATAAATTTTCAGCATTTCGCGAACCAAGTAGAAGTTTTAACCTATTCTTCAATCATTTGGATTGTCTCTCGATGAACAATTGGTCTCATGTGCTATGGCTTCCATCTTCTTTACATATTTGTTATTATTAGTCTTAAAATCCACGCATCCGTGTCACTATCACAGACGCAAAGTTATCATCATCATCATCATCGTAGCTGTCATCAATATTATCATGAGCTGCATCAATATCACTCATTTTATGATGTCGTTTCCGCATTTCAGTTGTCAGAGATTTACCACAATCTATGATCTTGTGAGCTTCACATTATTCTCTATTGTTTTGTAGATATGGTTAGTTACATTCTCGTTTTCTTTAAAAGCCTGTGTGTCCAGTTTTATTATTTAATCCTTCATCCCATCATCCCAAACACAATTAAATCATCGTAGTATACAGAAAAAAAAATCAACAAAGTTCCTTTCATTTAATCTTAGGAACCGCATCATCCTTTCCACCTATAGTATAGTTTCTTGAGCCCAAGAGTCTTTCATTATATACCATGCAGTGTTCTTCAAGAGATGTGGTATACTTATAGTTCTACATACAAATCCATCCTATCATTGATTTGTTGACACATTAGAAAAAACCTTAATGTTAATTTTTACGTGTTTTATTAAATTATCACTTCGGCTAAAAATAATTACCACACATAGTGTGTTATTACATTTCCTTCTTCATATGCAATGCTAAGTTCCTTGATAATAAATCCATACTGACTAGAGAAGCCTTGGAGGTTTACACATTTCGTCATGGTGGTCGAGACGAGACTAAGCCGGTAATGTACTGTCAGGTCTTAGATAATAGACGAAACAATCTACCTTTTTGCAGATGTCTCGATTATGTCCGGAGCCTCCTCGTCACAATCACTGGTCCAGTGATGACCGAAGTTGCAGACCTCTAGTTGGAAGTAACCATCCTCGGTGACGTAGTGCACACGGCGGAATCCGGGCGTTACTTCCGCGTACTTTGCAGACGGATCGAACGGCATTTGCTTGAATTTGTAGCAGCAGCACTATACACACACGACTATGTGTTGACTGCTGTGTCTAGGGTGTTGACCTCAATTTATTCCGCTAGGACCACCCTCCAGTCCAGTCACATGTACCGTTGCTTCCGTTGTTGTCCCCCGCCTTGCTGGCGACATCCAACATTCCAACACGGTGATCAACCATCCAAGCCCTAAGCATGCTAGCATTGTGTCTTGAGATCGGACCTGGACATCCAAGTTACATAGAGTACAATATACTCTGAAATACATAATAAAGAGAAAATTGATATAAATAACATTATACTTTGCTTAATAGTTCCAGAAGTAATGAACGCACTGCTTGACCAGTGACCGGTGTAACTAAATATTAAATATATTTTATTTTACATTACCTTTCGTGGAATTTATTAATCATTCACTCTACGAAAAACAACTCAAGACAATATACCTGACCAACGAATTAAATACAGTACCGCTTTGCCTTACATGAAAGGCTAATTATTCGATAATTTAAATAACCTATAAATCGTTCATGTACAAAGTCACACATACAGGCCAATTTTTTCTATGGACTATGAGACCGAGTCATGACAATATCAGAAGTATAGGCTAGTCATTTCAGGACCGCAGGACCTTCTTCGTCTTTAGATAATTACAGTCATTTAGACCATCATGAAATTTTTATACATACTAAAGGACCAAGCGACCTTGAAAAATATTTTAGTAACACCAAGAGGTTTTGAACTAGTAAATATTCAGTCACTACATATTTTACTACGCGCAATCAACAAAACGGAAGCACCATCAACGAAAAGGCAGCACAATCAAAAAAGTCAGCACATTTGTAAACACCATCAACAAAAAGGAAGCGCATTTTGGAAGCACCATCAACGTAAAGGCAGCACATTTTGGAAGCACAATCAATAAAGGCAGCACATTTGGAAGCACCATCAACAAAAAGGCAGCACATTTGGAAGCACCATCAACAAAAAGGCAGCACATTTGGAAGCACCATCAACAAAAAGGAAGCACATTTTGGAAGCACCATCAACATAAATGCAGCACATTTGGAAGCACCATCAAAAAAGGAAGCACATTTTGGAAGCACCATCAAAAAGGCAGCACATTTGGAAGCACCATAAACAAAAGGAAGCACATTTTGGAAGCACCATCAAAAAGGCAGCACATTTGGGAAGCACAATCAATAAAGGCAGCAAATTTGGAAGCACCATCTACAAAAAGGAAGCACATTTTGGAAGCACCATCAACATAAAGGCAGCACATTTTGGAAGCACAATCAATAAAAAGAGCACATTTGGAAGCACCATCAACAAAAAGGAAGCACTTTTGGAAACACCATCAACAAAAAGGAAGCACATTTTGGAAGCACCATCAATGTAAAGACAGCACATTTTGGAAGCACAAACAATAAAGAGAGCACATTTGGAAGCACCATCAACAAAAAGGAAGCACATTTTGGAAGCACCATCAACATAAAGGCAGCACATTTTGGAAGCACAATCAATAAAGAGAGCACATTTGGAAGCACCATCAACAAAAAGGAAGCACATTTTAGAAGCACCATCAAAAAGGATAAATTATAATGGAGTGGTTAGATCTTCCATGACTGCTAATAGGCTTCGCACTGCCTGAGAGGGGGTTTGAACATAGGCCGTCCAAAGATGAGTGGTGGGAATGTAACCCAAAGAACACTCGAAAATGGTCATGATTTTTTTCACTCAGAGGACCGGGTCATGGCTCGTTGGCTCAGGAGACCCTAACTTTTGCGCCGCTCGTTGGCTAGCTTGACCTAGCTCCTATTTTAGAAAAACACATAAAAGAAACCAGTTTGCCATCTGGAAGTCACGTAGCTCTTACTTAAATAAACAATCTCATCGATAACGATGTGAAAGAAATATGACTTTGGGGTAGAATGCAAAAGAAAAAAGAAAAATGGCTAGATGTGACAGCTTCAGTGCTGAAACTCTATGTACGTCACTCTACATCACATTTACGTACAAGGAAAATAAAGAAATAAACATGTAAAAGTATTAACGCAACATCAGTAAAAAAACACTACAAACATTATTCTTGCTTACTTTACGAATTATGGTTATTAAAAAAAAGGAACTTATCAGAAATTAAATATATAAAATCGAGGAACAAACTTCATAAAGATTCAAAAACATATCAGAGAGGTATTTCTGAGTAAAAAAAATCAAAACTATTTGCGTCAAGTAGCTTGTTAAAGACCGAACTTACGTATGTAAAAATTAAAAAATAAAATATCTTAAATTACCTAGCTTGTGCTAGCCTAGAAACGGGGTGCGAAAACAAACTCAAATTAATTTAGTGGACCTCTCATTGGGGTTTGAAAGTATTTCACCCTTCTCGGTGATTACCTTAAATATTAAAATGAGACTAGTCACCTCGTAGCTGCTTAATTTCAGGGAAAAACTTATTTTAATATGATTGATTTTATTATTATTAATGAGCTAAAGAAAAGATAAAAAGATGCCTGTTGCCCTATTAATTGTAATAGAAGCCGAATTAATTCCATGTCCTTTGACTGTAACACTTTATAAGTCAAACACAAGGTTTATAATTAAAAAGGGTCCATTTAAACTCGGTTTTAATTATTTTAAAATACATCCTTAAAATCATATAATAAATAAAAAATATTTAATTCAAAGCTTAATTTTATTGTACCTGTATGCTTACAACTATTTATGTCGTTGCTGTATTAATGAAATGAAATTAATCCCGTTGATCTCAGATATTGGATATCGTGTAGGAACACAAAATGGGCGCTATGAGGGAGGCCGAAAAGCACTGAGGCCGAAACAAGTGATATACGTCCTTGAGCACTCAGTGACTAATGGGGACTGTAACCCCTGTAAATGGGTATGGTAACCTGTAACTTACAAACTAAATTTGGGAATATAACCCCTGTACATAATTGTTTCGCTGTCCATAAGAAGTCGAAGGCATTGAGTCATAGCTCTGCACAATCTGACGATGGATCAGACGAAATATATGAATTTAATACTTGCTTAAATGCGAAGCACACCTCGGTCCCGGATACCTACATTTATTAACTCCCATAGGCTCAATATGTTCAAGCTCTGACGGTTGATCAGACCATCAGGCTGAAGCAGAGAGACCTACGAGGGAATTTCACCCCTGAGTTAGTACGGGTTCGAAACCCGAAAGATCAACGAATTTGGATGAAAAATGGATAATGTAAAGAAAATTTAGATTATAAGAGATTGACTGATATAATATAGTAGTTATTATATAATTTTAATTAATCATAATTCTTGCACTAAAATTTAATAAAAAAACTATAAGTAACATCGTAACATGATATATTATGATCCTAAAAAAAGCTAATTTTAAATTAATTATAATCTCGCTGTCAGATCTTCCATGGCGGGCACAAAAGTTCACACTGCCTAAGAGGGGATTTGAACATAGGTCGTCCAAAGGGTGAGTGCTGGGGATCTAACACAGGGACACTCGATGGTCATAGGATGTTTCACCTAGAGTACCAGGTCTTGGTTCATTGGCTCAGAGGACCTCTCGCGATTTAACGCCTGAATTTAGTGCTGCTCTGTGACTAGCTTGACCTAGCTCGACTTTAGAAAAACATAAAATCAAACCTTAATGCCACCTTGGAAGTCACAGTTGCAAACCACTGTAAAATAATAATGAACATCAAACTACTAATTTTAGGTAGAGAGCAAGAAAACAATCAAATTTAGTGTACAGTGATGCACGAGCTACTGTGCTCAGTTTTAAATACGTAGATGTACACCACCTGATAAAAGAAATTGATACCGATCCAAAAAATATATAAAAGTTAATAAATTGTTTACTCAAAATCATAATCACAAAAATATTATTTATCCTTTACTTTGGATTCTTAGATTAATTGGTAAGTTGCTTATAGAAAACTCGACGTTAAAAAAGTATAGTACTCTATCTTACAATAAATTCCTCACCTCATGTCTAGCGTAAAAAGTATTGGGGATTCAACCCGTGTATATAAACAATTTAATTCAGGCCGAACTTCCTTAAAGGCACGAGTGATTGCACCTCTCGTTGGGTGATCACGAAATAAATCTAAACAAAAGCTAGGTACATGGATGTGTATGGTGACACAATGAAATGATACGCCGAAGTATATTCACGTAGCTTGTGAACGACACAATTGGATTAGAGTACTTGTTAATATTACTTAAGAGTATATTCTTATTTTATATAGCTTAATAAATGGACCCTTTTTTAGATTTATTTTATGTATTATTAAAATGCTTTATCGTTAATTTTAAGATACTAAGAAAATGGTAAACAATGGCAGTTTCTTAGCATTTGCTAAAACAAAATATTTTATATTTTCGTATTATTTGTATTGTTAATATTATTTTAAGTTATATAAATATAATATGTTATAATTTACGTTTCCCTAGATTAAGAAAATACTTTGCTGCTAGAATTAATGCAGTATAGATTATTTATAGCGCTTGTTTTGTGACATAAAAATTATATTATTAGGACATACAAAGCATGGATAGTTTGTTTACAAAATACGTGGCCCGTGGGTGGAGCACACAGGAGAGGAGAGGGGGTTCCGCGCGGTTGGCAGCCCTGTCATGTGGTGAAGAGATAACATGTCGGCGCGTGCAAGACGCCGAGAGACAAAACAAAAAATACCACGATGTCCAAAAGGAATTCTATTATCTGTTTTTCACAAAGATGGTCTCGTTTGCAGGTTGATGTGATATAAAAAAAAACACAGATAAAAGGAGGAATTTAGACAAACTCAGGGCACTGTCGGCCGTGAGGAACAAACTAGATTGCAACGCATTGTTTCGCTGCCGGACACGGGGTCAACGGCATGACCTTGTCTCCACCAGCCGGTGAGGCGTGAAGGGGAGGGGTGAAGTGGTGACAGGGAGAATGACACGCGCACCTGATAAGGCACGCTGCCTGAGGGACGTCGCGCCGACGCGACGGGGCCGCGCGGTGTCTCACCACGCGCAAACACAGTCACAGCGGGACGTAAAACACGAGAAAATTTTTATTTAACTCACTTTGGGTGAATCAGGTTGGGTGCCAGTTTTAGGACTTACAATAATATGTCATACGATCTGAATCTAAATAAACTCTTAAAAGTTTTTAGTTATATATTTCATTATGTTTAAAATTTAAAATTGAAATTTCAAATTAAAAATTAAAATTATTATTTGGGTATGCATATAAACCAAACCATGTTAAATACTACCAACTTCCAACTTGAAGCAGAAAATTGCTCTATGCTACCAACTTGTAGCAAAGATAAAACCATGCTCTGCTACCATTTTTATAACGAATGCTGGGTTGCAGGTAAACATTTAAAAGTGAATAATTAAATTAAGGCCTTGGAAGCATCAGCCCAGAAAACAAAACAATAACAACAATAATCACAGAGGTGCCCAGATGTCGTATAAAAGAATTTTATTTATAACCTCCTAGCAACTCTAGTAGGCTATGTGGATTGGGGATGAATAATAATGAAATAACAAGACTGGTGGTTTAATTTATATAAGTGCCCTTTTTACTAAACTAATTACCTTTTGTTTTTATCTTTTAATGACATTGGTATTAAAACATATTGATTACAAAATGGAGGGAGCCCGGGGCAACAAAATACATATAAAAGTAACACCATAATACATCTTGAACTGAATACTGGTATTAAGTTAGCTCACATTCTCAAAAGAAAGAAACAATTACATTGAAATTTAATTATATCCTGTGTCCTGGCACTGGAGGTTTCGGCAGATTAAAGTTCAGAAGAAATCATTTTGAGTAGAAACTTGGAGATAAACTTGGAGTTAAACTTGGAGTGGAGCTTGCAGCTAATTTTGGAGCTAAACTTCGAAGCTGAACTTGGAGCTCATTTTGGAGCTAAACCTCGAGGCTGATTTTGGACCCCGCCTGCAACCAAAGTCCCAAATTACTTAGACTGGTTAACAGGCGGCTAAGCCTGGGCAAGACTATGCCCAGTGAAAGGCAAAAAAAGGTGGGGGGGGGGGGGTAGGGATGACGACCACTTACCCAAAACAGCGGGGTGAAGTTCATGTAGATTGCCTCCAGGCGCAGGGAATGCAGCTCGCGGCACGGAAGTTCTCGGTAATCATGATTAGAGAAAATGAAATAATTAAATTAACAAAAAAAAATACTATTGCAGGCAGCAAAATTTAAAAATTAGAAAATTGAGGCCTCTATGCCTTGACGTTGGCGACTACATGACGTAGTGTCGAGTCTGGGACGAACAACGGTTATTAACTCTCGCGGATCGCAACGCGTGGTCCGCACAGACCAGATGCTGCCCGCCGAATCTTCAAAAAATGGCATCGGGGCGCCTAATTAAAGTAAGCAACTGCCACCAGCCAAAGAAGGGGGGGGGGGGGGGGGGTGTGGTGATTGCCCGAAGGTGTCCGGGAACGCCCGAAGGGGCGAAGCAGAAGGCAAAATGTTCGCCGCGCTTTCACGCGAGTCGTAGGCGAACTAAAATCGCAATCGCACTGCGACTGCTGGCAAGGTTGATTGTGACAAGCTGTCTCTTATGGGAGGGATGAGTAGTGCACTCTGGTGGGCAAGATGAGAACCTGCCTGGAGGGTCACAGAAACATCCGCTAGAGTGCCGTGGGCGGGCTCGCGACCAGCGCTCAGAGCAAGGTTAGGGATTTTTTTCCGCCGCTAGACTTCGCTGAGGGCTCTGTTTGACAAGTGGGAATGTCATTGGGGAGACAATGTCCCCGCCTGGGTTCACTGGGGGTCGATGCTCCGGGTTGGGGTTCCGGTGAAGCCACCGGTGGGTGATGAGGGGAGGGGGGTTTAAATTTGCTAAATCGCTTGGGAAAGGCGTCATGTGGACCGTCCCGAGGCTTCGCCGCTGGCTGTAACTTGGTCCAGAGGCGTGCTGGCAAAACCCTTACGTATGCTTGCCTCCGAGAAATGAAAGTTGCTAGCAGTGGGGTTGGGGTAGTGTTCGCTAACATGAAAGTCATTTTGTAACATGGAGAAAACGTGACGCGAACCGCGGCCGAGATGCTGCGGTCACAAATCGTCAGCAAACAGTATCTAATTGAAGCCTGCGAACAAGCGCAGGTGCACTGGGTTGCACAAGATTACGTCGGAGTGTACAGTAATGGAAAAAAAAATTAAATAAAATAAAAAATACAAATTTATTATTTGGTTTCCTTCTTTAAAAATTAAAAATTAAATTTAAATTCGCACATTTGTGCCTGAAAATGGCACTGAAACGGCACAATACGTATGCCCTGTTTCCGGCCATGTGTTGACTGAACTCTAGGAGCTCCTTTTGGAATGGGTCTAACATCTTCTGGCAAGACAGCACCTATTGCCACACGCATAACTCGTAGCTATCGCAGCAGAGCTTGGAACATGAAACGAGGAACTTATTCTGCCACTTGGATGCTGGGTCCAGTGTTGTTATCATTCATAACCAGGAGGGGACGATCAGACACTGCAGATGACAAGAAATCTTTATCCGAGAATACATCTCTGTTGAATGGCACAGTGCCAGCTACTCTGAAACCAGACTTAACATTTTGTGGAGTTGCTAATCCGTCCCAAGCATAACCACACAGTTTTGGGAGAGCGTAAATGTTAAGCATTACATTTGGGTTGGAGTTCATCCAAGAGTTTACAGCCATGCTGAAGAATTTTTTTAAAGGACCAAATACTCAATGATCCAGTGGCTGCAGTTTGTTGGATGTGTGTGTGTGTGTGTGTGTGTGGGGGGGGGGGGGGGGCAACTGTCAGCACCACAATCCCATTTTGCTTGCAGAATTCTAAACCCTGAACACTCAAGTGTGACTCATGATTATCTACTGTGAGAAGCGGGGCTCTCTTTGGTGCACCGTACATTGTCTTTGAAAAACTGTAAAACTTCTGCAAAATTGTCTTATGTCATCCAGCCCGATTTAAGCACTAGGCCAAGAGAACCAACTGGAGCCCCTGACATCATTATGTAGTGTTTCATCATAGCCCTTCTGAGGAAAAATCCATACTGGGGGCAGTGCATTACCATTGCCACAGATTAATTACCCGAATACATTACTGCACTATTACCATCATTCCTTCAACTCATTGTCCGATTTCTCGCCAGTTTGCCGCCGGAAGTGACGTATTCCCAGGGCCGGCGCGTCCATATAGGCGAACTAGGCAACCGCCTAGGGCGCCCAGTAGCTGGGGGCGGCGCAGCACGACACATAACAGCTGATATAATATGTTTAACGATTATTGAAACTAGATGAAAATTGATTTTTGTAACAGTTTGGAATGTTTATATTGATATAAGTAATTATTTAAAGTCCAGGTGACCTGTTTATGATTTGTAATAAGTAAAAAGTAAAGTTGAGAGTGATTTGGGTGGCAATGAATAGCAATATGCTTGAAAGACGATGAGGGTAGTAATTCGAGCAGGAAGCGGCGCCGGAAAGCAAGGACGGGGGGAAACTATGAACTCTTGTTGCTTATTTTACTCATTTATCGTGGTAGGTATCAATTGACTGGGGCATGGTGTAACTTAGAGGATGGGCGCCATGGAGGGCAATACCTCCAGCCTCCACCCTCCACCCCCTCATCGGTTGTGACTTTAAATGTGCTGTCCTTTGTCGCAGCAGCAGGTGTACCGGTGAGGCACCCCACTACCTTTCTTTTTCTCGTGTTTCTCGTGATAGAGTATCACACATTTTTATCAGAATCTTGAAAAACACCCTTCAAACAGTAACTGTATATGTGTTATCATCACTGCCAGGCTGCCAGCTGTGGCTCCTACACAAGAATCAGTCTCTATTTTGAAGTGAATGCGTATCCAGTTTTCTCAGTTGCTGATGAGCTTTATTCTTCCTAAAAGGTACATTTAGGTGCCACTGGTTGACCTAAGGCAATTTTGACATCCACAATGTTTTTGTTTAGGTTTTTTTCGTATTTTAGTGTGTATTAAGCCAAGATGGAAGTAGCTCTGAAGACGTGACATTTTCGTACAGTGGAACAGTATGGTTGGTTTTAAATTTTACTCATTATGCATGGTTGGTTAAAACATTGTCAATTTATTGTTGCACTTGAATTTATTAATTTATAACATAAAGGTGTGCCGTTGGTCGTGCTGGTTTTCTCGGGGATCTCCCAAGGGCGTAGCCAGGGGGAGGAAGTTTAGGGGTTCAAACTCCCCCCCCCCCCCCTTAGCATCAAATCTTTAGTTAATTTCTTATTCATCATTCAAACAAATTTCATATTAAAATCAATAAAATATTTACCATTACAATATTTAAATTTAAGAACCGAAAACTGCTAAAATAGCACTATTTTACACCTTAAAATCCCAATTTTCCCGGGGGAGGACCCCCAAACCGACCGCTTTAATACGGGGGGACCATGCTTCTTAACACCCCCCATACACAAATCCTGCCTACGCCACTGGGATCTCCCCATTTCCCCCAACCCTTTCATTCCAGTGCTGCTCCATACTTTATCTCATGTCACATCACACCAACACTACAGGCCTAAGGCCTGCCACCCTCTTGCTGTTTTACACGTTGGAGGCTCAGATGCGAGGCAGCAATAAGAACCACCAGACGCGCGCGCCTAGTGTCATTTCGCCCCTATGCGCAAGGTGCTAAACTGGCATGCAGTGTTGCCATTGAATCGTTGGAAAAGCGGTCATACTATAATTTTATTGCTGGAAAAAAAGTATGTACCATTGATGTACTGCCACAACCTTTACTGTGATTCTCTGGCAGTTAATATGTTATATATATATTTTTTAATTTATGAAGTTGAAAAAAAAATTAGTATTTTCCATTGAAGTGTGTAAAAAGTATAAATCTAAATAATAATAAAAAAAAACAAGCCTGCTTACATTTTACTGTTGACAAAATCTTAGGCTTACGTGATGTATTTTGAGGCAAGGAAAATATTTTTTGGTAAGGTCGGCTCGGGGGAGGGGGCGGCAATAAGGCTTTTAGCCTAGGGCGCCAATTTACCTTGCACCGGCCCTGCGTATTCCAATATGGCCGCCGCGGATCCCCGAATCCCCCACCGCCCACCGGTGTCCCAGAACGAACTATATATACCTACTGAACAGAAACAACATAAGAAAGAATTGTTTAAAATTAGAAATATGTATGTTTTTGTTTTTTATTATCACGTTATTCACGTTTTATGTTCTTATCTTAAAAGAGATAATATAATAAAATCGCTCTAATGAGATTTAATTGTTTCTTGGTTAACAAAATCTGTTAATTATCAAATATTGTTAATTGTTTATATTCTATTTATTATTATTCACGCGACGTCATACTGATACTGTATGCGTACGCAATACGACTCGATTCGTTGCTGCAACATAACATAGCATGTTATGCGGTATCAGAAGTAACGAGTATCGTAACGATACGATAGTAACGAGTACTAATTGTTATAGTAACGAATACATACGGGCATAGGCGTGCGCAGTACTTCAGTATTGGTGGTGCCAGATTACACAACAGCCCTGTCATTCACGTACCCCGAGCCTAAAGCGGGGGGTCCAGGGGTCCTCCCCTGGAAAATTTTGGATTTGAAAGCGCAAAATAGTGCTATTTAAGGTGTTTCCGAACAAAAACATTAAATACACAGATGTAAAAATTTTAACATTTTTTATGACAAATTATGGCTTTGAACGTTATAATCACCAGGAAAACTACTAAACTATTTACAGTTTTAAGCTTTGTTGAGCCGTAAAGTAAATTGCACAAATTGTTTGCATGGAATTCATGCTGGTGGCTTTGAAAAACCGTACTTAAATGTTTTCTGAAGATGCCAAATAAATGCTAGAAAAAAACATTCTCAAATGTTAAGTTTTAAAATCAACAAATCAAGGGAGTTTTTGTAACATACCTTAAATATGTAAAATATTAAAATAATAAAAACACACAAATAAGAGTGGGCAAAAGTTTTAACTTTTGGAATACAACCAAAATGTTTTGTCGGCGACTGCATATAAGTCATCGAGTAAGCCTATCCTTTTAACTAACTAAACTCTCTCTCTTTTTTAAATAAACCCTGGCGGACGGCGGCTATTATTCCGTGCGCCTGCCGAGTGGAGTGAACAGTGGACACCGAGCGCGCATTCTATGTAATTCGAGGAGAACTAAGAGAAGTATTTACATTTCAGAAGTTTTGTAGCCGCGACCCGCGAGTACAACACAAGTAATTGCAACTGGCTTGTTTTCGTGTGTATAGTTGGTTAGATTGATAATTGATATACTGATAGTGTTATGAGCACATATCTGTAACTCGACACGATTGAAAAACATTTTTTTTTGGTAATAATACGGATTTTTGTAAGTATGTATTATTTGTGCATGTAAAAAACAAAATAACGTTAACCCTAATGGTGGTGCCAAGGCACCTGTGGCACCTACCGTGCGCACGCCTATGCATACGGGTACGTTTTTTTTTTTCGTTACTTTTACACCTTTATCCGCTCGCCCGCGCGCGATGCTACGCCCGGGTTGGCGGAGGGGGAGCGGGAAGCCGGCGCGGAGACATGTCCGTGACAGGCCAGGCGGCGGGTTTTACAAACGAACACACAAGCACTGGATAACAATATACAATTAATTATAAAATACAAATACAAATACAAATACAATTATGAAAAAAGAATACATGTCACACAGATACGTGGCCGTCCGTGAGCGGTCCTTGTCCAGACGTAGGGCGCTATACACTACACCGCACCGCACTGCACCAGTGGGACAGGTGTCTCCCTGGGGCACATGGCGGTGGACAGCTACGGCCTCTACGTCTAGGAGGGCACGGCGACTGTCGTCAACATAATGAGACATCTGCAGACATACAAAAAACAGATCGATCGTCTTTTGGGCAGCAATCGATATATCGGTGGCTGCATTCGTTCGGCGCGCAGCACCACGTTGCGCTTTCCCGGCACTGAGTGTGTTCACCTCACACGACCCTGCGAGGCGACAACCCGCCGTAACGGCCTGTGCGAGCAGTGTCTCGACAGTATGTATGTGATGTTTATGCAATATATAACTCAGAAATGGGATAGAATTTAAAAATGATTTAATGTAGTTTTTTTTGACATATGCCATTGGAGATTTGCACTGTTTGTCATGGAAAAATTCGGAGAAAAAAAAATAAAAAAATGAGGACATAAAGTTCATTGGAAAAAAAAAAAACTGAACCAGCTGATGTTTGACAAACGGAACCAACGATGAAACTAAACAAGTATTATTGACAACACAATGACGACAACACGGACAAAAAACTTTTCAACATGTAAACATCATACAGCACCAGAATTCTGTTGAAGGAACTTAGTCAAGTAAAATATAATATAACAACACAGACAGTCACAGTGGGCTAGCAACGACGACGCAACAGCAATCCTGGACAATGCAGCAAACATATAAACACACTGATGAAGATAAACATATAAACACACTGATGAAGATAAACAAGTGTCTTCTATGGACGACGCAACGACGATAGCACTTACTGGTCAAACATTAAAGGATTACCAGTTAGCAGTTAAGATCAAGATCATGACCTTGGCGGTTAAGGGCGGCTCATCGATTGGGCACTTTTGGGAAACTTTTGTTCTTTTAAAGGCAACAATTCCTTGAGACATTTCAAATATCGAAATTCGTATTTTTGGGGGAATAAAACGAGACATTTTCCTTAAAAACGCGAAATTTTCCCTTGAAATAGAGGACTTTCTAGGAATTTTAAGGATTTTTGTGTCACTTTTGAGGAATTTTGAGGGACACCAAGTTAGCTGACTTGATGTAAGTTTTTTGACATACGCCATTGCTAAGAACTTTTTCTGTTGAAGAAAAACTAATAAATAAAATAAATAAATAAAAATACCCAAAAAAGACAAAAAAAAACACAAAATTAAGCAAACAATTGCTGTTGTCAACAAGGATATGAACACCACAAAATATTCCGAAACAGTAATATGGTCAACAAACAAAGAAAAACAAAGAAAAATGTACTAAGAGAACGAAAAAACCCCCCACAATGATGACAACACAAAAATATTGAACCCAAAATAATTCAAACGCGGACTATTCTGCTTCACAATAGCCACAATAATTCTTCAAAAGCCACGCCACACTTAAATTTTGATTGTGCAGTAATCAGGCCGTTATCCAATACAAACTAAAATCTATTCCAAACTGGGTCACCGATGATTTCTGCCCTTCCTCGAAAAACAGGCAAAATCAAGGAAAATGGCTGCTTGCGGCGCGGAGAAATGGTATAATCCCATCTCAGGAATTTCAGCTATCGGAGGAACGGGACAATTCCACCTCAGGAATTTCTGCCATCGTAGACCAACACGACACAAAGCATGTTATAGCTCACTGCTGTACTATTCGCGCACCGCGAGTTCACAACCTCTCATGTGAGTCGTACAACTCTCGTCAATCCCCATTTCCCTTGTCCAGCCCAACACTCTTCCTAGACGCTACCCGTTATAGTCTCGTCTCCAAGACTCCCCGAAAACAACTTCATCCCAGCTGGCCTGTTTCTCCCCAGCTTGACTCACCTCGTCCCACTCCACCTCACTAGTTTTCCCCTTCCTATGTTTCAAGCTGCTCAAAACGACAACAAAAGAACAACGCAACCACCAACCTCACAAACCAAAATTCCCCGCGTCACACTCACCGCAAAAAAACAGGGGGCGCTGCCAGTACACAGATAGCAGTGACGCCTTACCTTTAAACGGGCACAACATCACCCGGACGAAGAATAGAAACAAACAGGTGACGGCCAAACTCGTCACAGTCTTTTTTGGGTATTTTTATTTATTTATTTATTTTATTTATTAGTTTTTCTTCAACAGAAAAAGTTCTTAGCAATGGCGTATGTCCAAAAACTTACATCAAGTCATGCACTCCCATTGCACAAATCTTTTTAAAGGTAACACCAAGTTAGCTGCCGTGACATAAGATATCGGTCGACTCTACGCTCTACGCTCTTTCCCAGGAAATAATTTTTATAGGTACTTCTTAACTAGATAATTTTAAGTCAGTATTCTGCTGTATTTTAAATGTTAAAATTTGCAGCAGTGAATAATAACATAGCATCAATTTAGTATTTATGTTTATAACCAAGCATTTCACATTATTACTGAAGTTGTACATATAAAAATCCACATATCTTGCTATATTTATTTTACTCCTAAGAGTACCAAAGACAGAAATATTTATATTATTGGTAACACGGAGTTGGCTCTAAGCCAAAGAAAACCAAAGAAAAACTCATTGGCAATATACCTATAATGGAAACTTTCGAAACAATAGACAACTGAGAAATAGTTTCAGCATAGTGAAATCGACGACACATACTTTATATATTTTTTTTAAATTCTGTACATAAATAGAATTTATTAGTAACCATGTACCATAATGCTGTTGTGTTTATCTGAACGTCATGCGGAGCTATTGGTGGTTTTCAACGTTCCAGGTTAGTAAAACAATAAACAGTTAAGTTCCTGTCCCCCTGTCATACAGGGCAACAAGGAGACGTATTTTCTGATATTTCAGCATTTGAAGTATGTTCATTTTATAATGATCTATAAAAATAAAAATGTAAATGTTCGTTTGTATAAAATTAGCTCATCTCCGTATGTTCTTCACCATTTACTTTGAAAGTTTGACCCAAAGGTGTATTCGAATACTAACGTGTCACACCTGTGACAGGTAAAGAGATAGACAAAAATATAAATAGGCCTATGTAAACATATATTTATAAATGAATGTTTGTGTCTTTTTCTAATTTTTGGTAAAGGTAAAGATATACATAAATGATATAGACATAGATTGATATATAAGGAGAGGTATATACAGGTATAAAGAGATAGAAATAGGGAGTTATACAGATGCATAGACATATATAGTGTGATAGACTTAGAAAAAATTGTTATATATAGCGAAATATTGTAAGATTTATAAAGTGACATATATAGAGAGACAGAGAAATATGCTTTGTATATTATGTGTAACTACTTTAAACAAATTACAAAAATATATTGTGTTTTCTTTCTTTTCCATTTAACCAGTCTGAGCCACAGCAACGCATAGCTGGTACAGCTAGTTAATAAATAAAATTATAGTCTGATTCGACGCACATTATTCTAGTACTTAAATATTAAATTGCTACTAACTTGAAATACACATTTTATAACTTTACTTGCAATAGTTTTTTTTATGTATTATGAAACTGTTCAATTTAATTATGAAAGTTATTCACATCACTGAATAAATCAGATACATGGTGTTTAGAAAACCAGAAAATTTGTGGATTAATTTGACACATGGCTATTTTGGAATGCTGATTGTACCGAAGATTGTCCTGCGGCGGTCACTGGCTGCAATAAATCTGTCTGATAATTCGTCCAGTTTGAGAAGGTCCAGCAAATTTTGATGTGTGTGGCATATTATAACATTATTTAATAGTTTTTTAGTCATGCTGTTTCTCAAATATGTTTTTAGTCTTCGCAGGGAGCTAAATCTATGTTCAGCTTCGCATGAAGAAGCAGGTACCACAACCAAAAGGCGCAAACCACCAAAAACTTATGCTTTTTGTCTGATACTTCACACTCGGCTTGCTTCATACAATTGCCGACACAAGCTTGTGAAAATTCTGTAATAAATACTGTTTCGTTTGCGATATTAATTTAGTTACAACCGAGCATTACTAGCTACAAGATGTACTGCAACCTGCAAGGTTTCGAGAGCCCAAATATATTCGTGTTCATTGAGATTGCCGTTACCTACGAGGAAGATGGCAGGACACGAACCCGCACCTTCCTCATCAATACTCCTGGAAATTATTGGATATTAAAAGTAAATGCTAAAATGAATTGCCATGCAAATACTACAATGGCCTGGAGTGGGATAAAGGTAAAATTCTGTACCACCAAGTGAAAAACCCTCTACATAATTTGCTAATGCAGAATCCGCTTGGCATCATTTATGTCGTCGTACCTGAGCAGAAGAAATGGCTGAGCAAGTTGTGTGAAACATCAGTTGAAATTGTAGACTTGCAGAATGTATGGTGGGCAGCCACACGACAGGTTTGAACGAGTATGTGCCTGTAAAAACTCACAGCTAATGCAAAAATGGTTCTCTGGGTGCGAATGGACTTTTCTGAACATGAATATATAAAACGATTTTCAACGTTTCGTGCTTTCTGTTGTCGTCCGACCTGCAATAAGATATTTTCGTTTCATCCTTCCAATGTGTACGTGAGTATGAGACCTAGCTTCAGCAGTATCGAGTACAGCTACTGGGACTCTGGATATCTGCGCACATATAAGTAAACCTGTGATGGAGGCGCTCAGCACTGGCGGTTTTCTCACTTTCCTGTGACCTATGAACCGACTCAGCAGCTGCTAGATTGCTGCGAACCTGGAAACTGTACCGTCTATCACATCAAAAAGCACACAATCCTTCCTGCTAGTATCGCCGAAATAGTCGCCTCGTCTGCACGTGCAGCACCAAAGTTGGACTTGTTGAAACCTGTTGCTACCTGCGATGCATGTACGCAGTCGCTCTAACGACGTGCATCTCGTCGTAGTTCAGCCAGTGATCCTGTCTCAACAAGCACCGGGACAATACCAAGTTGCAGCCGTGGTCACAGACGTCGTCGTCTATGTCTGACTGAATCAGTCATTGAAGATATCCAGTCGGTAACTTGTGTTCCTGAGCCCGTGACCTGCGAACCAGTTGGAACCAGAATCGACAAGACAGCACCCACAGTCGACGTGGCAGTCAGTGCAGCGTTCAAGACTTTGCTTATTTAAATGCTTAATGCCTTAACCTAATATGTATTTGGGTAATTTTTTAAAATTAATTTTTGAGACTTGAACTTTGTTTTTTTATTTATAGAGTTTTAAGGTACCTGCATTTAAACATAGTAAAAAATTAATTTTTAAAAATTCATTGTTTTGACTCACATAGTATAGATACCAGCAACCGGGGGTAGTAAGCAAGTTCCAAATGACAGAACCCTCAGTCCACCTCTGACCACGATGCAGTGCGGATAGCTCTCTTCAGTAAGTTTCGTAAAATGTAGTTGCTGTTCCAATGTTTACCTTGATGGACAGTTTACTACTAGCAGTGAAGAACTCGATGGCAGCGACGTTGGTGGAGTAGGAGATCCCGATACCGGTTGCAGAGGAGACATTGACAGGCGCTGTTTCATTGGCTAAAGTTTCGCCAGCAACATCTGTGACTTCAACGAATGTCGAACTTTCATCGCACCAGTGCAAATACTGTTATGCATTATTCACCACAACTTCAAATGCTCATTGGCATGAAATAAGAGGTTGCCCGAATAATGTTCAAAGAAAACTGTATCAGTGAATAACATGTCACAAACTAATTTCACGTCTCGATAACCTAAATCGACATTATGAAATCTGCTCTTGGAAAGTTAACTGCAAGCATAATAACAATTGTTGTTATTTTGACTCATGTATTGTACCAGCCACTGGGAGTATATAAGTGTGGCCCAGAAAATGAGACCTTTCAGTCCACCTCTGGTCGTGGTGCTGTGCGGATCGGTTAGTTAGACTTGTCTAACATAATAGTCTAGTATCTGGATATTATGGAGAACTCGATGGCATCATTACTACTATATACGTTGACCTGGATGGAAGGCCTACCATCACCAGCGCAGAGCCTGATGGCAACGGCATCAACAGTTACACCTACTCTCCCAGCACTGCAGGGGATTTGGATGCGTGCAATATCTTTCGCAGAGCATACCTTGAAGACTTCCGAGGTTAACATTTTACCGGTGTTACAATGGTTGTCCACAGTGCCAGTGACATCGATAAAGGAAACATCAACTGAGGGTGTTTCATCACCCAAATGTATGTACTGTAACAACATAAAAAACTGGAAAATTCGTGATTATGTTATACATAATTGTAATAATAACTCTGAACGCATTAGATATAAGTGCAACAGGTGTAATAGCCAGTTTATGCATAATGGAAAATTGAAAAGGCACAAATTTTTTTGCAAAGCACTGCATCCATCAGAAGCAATCTTTATTGTCTTGGAAAAACGTTAGCAAATATTCCAAGTACAAAAATCATGATATACACCAATGTCCTTTAATGAAATCGATAATTCTTCTCTGTGTGAAAAATGGGGTTTATCAATGAGTCGGCCTGATGAACTGAAAACACACGAAAGGAATGTAAACACATGTAAAGAAATCGCTTTAATTTGTGGGTAGCACATGCAGAAATCAAGAAATGCTAATAATTTTTTTCGTATTTGAAGTAGTGTAGAATTTATGTTATAAATATATAAATGTTAAAATAATATATTATTATATTTGTAATTTTGATGTTTTAGTTCTTGAACCAGTCACTTTTGCATTATTTTTAATTAAATTACTTTTCTTTTGCATTGACCAAGGATCGATTCAAGGACAGGAATCAGTCTATTCAATAAGTATATAATGAGTGATTTTTTAAAAATAATTTTTGGAATTTTTCCCGAGAATATAGCCCAATAATTACAAAATTCCAAGATTGCATCAATATGTTATCAACGGCTTATTAAAGGCTGGGAGTAGAGGAATTCAAGCTTCTTGTAAGACTTTTCACCATATTTATTGAAATTAATATTTTTTACATAAAATTAAATATTTTTGCACCGATAAAGTATCGAACCAAGGACAGGAATTGATCGAATCAATTAGTATATAATTACAGATTTTTAAAATGAATTTTGTAAACTTTTTCCATATTTTTAGTTAAATAATTACGAATTTACAAGATGGTGCCCAAATTTCAAGTTGGTGTGTGCCACAGTAATAAATGACTACTGCACTATAGCTGGTAAAAATTAAATGAACATGGCAGCAGTGTACTCTAGCAGACGAAAACCAGATGGCGGATATGACATCTTACTAGCTGGCGATATATACCTTGGCCTTAGTGGTGGGAGGTCAGTCTGTCGATTGCTTCCGAGAATCGGTCGCCATTTTTATTTTTTCCCTCATCGGGTTCAAAATAAGGACTCCGAGCTTCATGACAAAGTTCTTTTTGTAATAAAAATTTTATTAAATTTATTTTTAATTTTAAATTTTTCTCAATTTTTCTGATAATAATAAGGGATTTTTAAGACGGAGTCTGTAACTAAATTTGCAACAATGACATCATAATTAAAAATGTCGTAAATTTCTAGAAAATAAAATGGCGGAAACAAAATGGCGTATGTGACATAATTAAAATTGGCAGAAATTTGTAGAAAACAAAATGGCGGAAAACAAAATAGTGGTTTCTTAGATGGTGGGGAGAAGATTGCCACTGGGGTCAAGGTCATGGTAAAAGGTCAAGGGTCAAGTAATTCAAGATGGCTGCCATGATTTCACAATCCCAGATGGCGAACATCGGCTTCTGTTCCACACCCAGAACCCAGATGCCGGACAGGCCAATATATTCTACTGACAACATTTTAAAAATTTTTATCTTTTATATCTTAAAACATAAATAATTAAAAATTTTTCTTCAATTTTTTAATAATTTCATGTAAAGTACAGATTTATTCCTCCAAACAAATTTAATATCAATATAGACTAGTAGGATGCAACAAATATTAAGACATTTGAAAAATTCCACCTTTGGGAATATAATTATTTTCGAATATCAGTCACACTGGTACATGCAGCAATATTCGAACTAAATAAAAAAGAAAAACAACAGCAAGCTGGTTCCGATACCCTCAGGTTTAAATGAAAAGTAATAACACTACTAAGTGTTTCGAAAAGAATGGTAAAAGCAACAACAGTAGTTTACTTTTAATTGTTATATATTTGCAAATCATCAATGTCTTTATTGCTTATCAACAATATCGCACCCACTCGTTGTAATAACACATTACGAGCGAGACACGTTGAGGTGTAAACATCTTAACTCTCGGTATACGAAATTTGGTTGCAGTAATTTCATGAATGGAACGGAAGTCGGATGAACGGAAATTTTTAACCACGGTGCCGAAGTCGACAAGTAGTGGAGTTACTTGTAGTAACATAAACCCATATATAGCCACTTTCGTAAACATTAGGGGACATACCAAACGAATTAGTGTGCCAAATGAAACTTTATGTAAGTAAAACTATCCTGGCATGCATTTCGTAAACTTAAATAGTCATTGTAAAAGTGATAAGTTTTAAAATACAAAAGAAAACGGTCATTGCAATGATTATAATACCTATTCTCATTGCTAAATCTATATAGACTCGGGAGCACAGCGTTAGATAGCGAGCTTGTAAAGTTAAAAGGGAATTTTCGACGTGGTTCAAACCTAGTCACTGGAAAAAAAAACTGTTTTTACTGTTTTAAATAATGTAGTAATTTAATACTATGTTATAATAATGTTGAATCAATTCAGTAAAGTTAAGGTTTGCGTACATGAATCATTTACAAGATGATTTTAATCGTTAGGCAAAAACAAATATATATATATAATCATATACTTAGTATTTTATGTGTTTTAAAATATTTAAGATTAATAATTTCGTAATGACATAGAAGTATAACTTCTAAAATATGCGAAAACTTTATAGTATTAACTTTTTAGTGAATTTTACAAGATGGGCAGTATTTTAATCAAATTTCTTGTTGATAATCTCGTCCAAAGCCAGGGTTTACGATTTGTTTTTTTCAGTCTTTACGCTTTTATCGGAGCCGTTTCTACTAGTTTAAAATTCCATATGTTTCGTGTTGATATCTGCGCGTGATGGTGGTGTGCCGGAAATTAGGTATTTCGGCACGTTTTTTTTAAATTGTTATTATAATTTTAAATGATTTTTGGAAATTTTATTTTCTATATAATTTGGTTACTAAAGGGTGATTTACACTTTGTTAGGCTGGTGTACTCTACTTAGTTGAACTTTGTGCCAGTAGACCGAGGCACCCTTTCTCAGGGACCAATCTGATCTTTTGCTAGTCTAATGAAGACGTTAGCAGCCCGTTTGACATTTCTCCCGCTTACAGTCACGTCCCGGGCCTGTAACATTATTTCCCTGCATGACTAAAACTGCACACAACAGCTCTGGACGAACTGTTACCATTTCTCAGAGACGAGCTCAGAACAGCGGTTACCGTCACGCATAGGTTCACTCATAGAAAGTCACGTTTAGGATGCTCGTTCCCAGCCTCGTTGCGTTTTATCGTCTCCCTCCACCCCCTTGATTCTCAGAATTTAGCCCAGGATCATTGACCTGACGTGAACCTCGCCAGGCAGTGCCCGACTTCAAGGACGATTTGCCATAGAAAAAAAATGTGCAAATATGGACCACCCACGACATCTAGTGGCAGAAATAGTAACTTCTTCTCTTGTCTCCAGCTCGTGGAGCTGACGCCCGCGACATCTGGTGACGACTTTGCTAACCTCCCAGTTACCTACCCCTGTAGGCCGCCAGAGAGCACCATTGACTGCGCCATTAGCCCCAGGCTGTAGCAAACGTCTCGGGCGAGTCGATCTCTATTTGTTTTAGACACCCCTCAACAGGTAGCGCTAAAATCGGCCAGTGCTATCAACTTAAAGATATCGAAGTCAGAGTTTTTTTGTGATTCCCACTCAGGGAACTTCGGAACATTTCGGTCCGGATGCCCTAGCCCCCCCCCCCCCCAACTTCGGTTTAAGCATTACTTTTAATTACGAGACGCGGCTCCTCCGCGGACACTTCGCGTCGCGATTCCAGACGAACTGTTTGTGATTATCGGCTGATCGACGAGACGCACTACAAGTCTTCCATCCGGCCGCAACCGACAATGTAGTCGCTTAGACAAGGGATGCTATCCCTGTAAATTTCTTTAAGTAGTTTAATCCGTCTGTACAGTAATCAGCATAATAGTTATTTCTTTTAAATAATTTCTTTTTTAAATGATGGAAATTTCCGCGCCACACGCGTTTTCGCGAGATCCAGATCCGGACTGGCGACGTTCCAGAAACTAGAAGCCAACTTCCCTGTTTAGTGAGTTACTATCAGCGTTATTCCCCAACCTCCCCTTATCTTTTTGCGGGCATTTTCTGCCCAGTTTGCTAACTGTCTGTGTACTAGTTCTGATCATGTTTGATTCGGACTGTTCACAGACAGGGTCCAAGAGCCCGGATGCAGGCTTAGCATTTTCACACTCTTCCTCGTCAACAAACGGGCGCCCTGGCACCAGGTTGACTACTGAACTACTGGAAGCGAACCATCGACCTCCGGTGCCCCAGCATCTATGAACCCTTTTTGGAACTTTCTTTAAATTACTACGTTCGAAAATATTAATTATAAATACTTCCGTTCTGGACTTTCACAATCGGTATTGGGATTGTTATACAGCTTTGTATATCTTTTTTTTTAAATTTAATTGAGTTTGTTTATTTATATTAAGTGAAACCTTAAATAATCTAATTTAGGGCCGGCCCATACGTATTTTAATATATCTGAGAGCTCTTTAATTATGTAATCAAACTTGTATTTTAACAAGTTTTAATATCTGTTATAAGTTTACTTAAATAAATATGGAGTAATTATATTCAGACGGAATCACACCTTGTTTCTGTTCATTCCTCATATCCTTGTGAAACTTAAAGATCCACCGTTACAGCAAAATATAATGTTAATACTATTATTTATATACTTAATCTGATTTAACTATGCTGCCTCAAAGTAACAAAAATGGTAATTAATGAACAAGGCGGTAACATAAATGGTAGCATTTAGCGTGGTTACCCAATGAAACATAAATGGTACACAGAGCGTGTTTACCTGCTGTAACAGTGGCAAGCAACGAATACGATTCAGGCAGCGAATTTTAGCGGCGGGCTCAGGTGGTTTGTGTGTGATTCACATACATTTTTGGTATTTAAAAAGAGAATATTTTATTTATCAGAATGAGTATCACTCTCGGCATTATTTTAAATAATTCTACATTAAATTTAGTGTCTGGGTTTCGTATTATAAGTATATTTGTAACATGAACAACATGAGAAAAACACATGGATTTGCTAGTTACCGAATTTAGATGATTACACATCACTGGCGAGTACTTAGAGACATGCTCACTTTTTTTTTTTTTTTTACAAAAAACTGTTAGGAGAGATGAGTATACATCATTGACACTAAATAAATATACGATACACAGCAATGCCACCTCTCGAAATCTTATAATCTCCTGACATCACACACTGGCACAAACCGCAATATTTTGACCAAATAAAGAACAGCAAGCAGGTTGCAATATTCTCAGGCTTCACTGGCCAGTAATAACGCTGCCAAGCATCCAGTACGACTGATTAAAGTAAAAACAGTAGTTTAATTTTTTATTGTTCTGTTGATGATACATATATCAATGCTCTCTCTCAGTGCTTATCAGTATCGTAACCCACCCGTTGTAAATATTAACGCTTATTGAGCTAGCCACTTCATATTATAGAATTACACTTTTAGGAGCATAGAGGAGGTGTACATCTTTCACACTGATTATGCACCACAATGTTATCACTTTGTGCTGAAGGTTAACTGAAATTACTCTTAAACTTGAGATACTAGGCTAATAGGAACAGAGAGCAATTTCGTAGTTTATAATAACCGATCCTGCGGATGGTGCCGGCCTGAGGATTTATTGCAAGTCTGCCATCTGAGATTGTGACATCACGGCGGTCATCTTGGATTACCTTAACCTTTGACCTTGAGATATGACCTCGACTTTCAAAATCAGCCAAAAATTACTCAAAATTCTTCAAAATTTGTCCAAACTTTGACCTCTGACCACCATCTTGGAAGTCTGTATTTTTAAGCTAGAATTTCGGGAAAAATTTCAAAATTCATCAAAAAAATCACTTATTAAAATAATGATTGGTTTGTTTGATATCCACCCCTGCTTTGATACCTGGACAATGCAAAGAAGGTAATTTTAGATAAAAAATTAATAAAATATGACCAAAATTCTAAAATCAGCTTAGGTTCTTAGTCTGCAAGCTTGCAGTAAGCCAAAGATGACATTGTTTTCGCAATATTGGAAATTCATAAGTCTAGAAATTATGGGAAAATCCCAAAATTAATAAAAATATCACCCATTAATTTACTGATTAATTCGATCACTTCAGTTCAATCCTTTTTCAGTCCAAAAAAAAAAATTATAAAAAAAACCCATAAAAGTAACATGTTTTAAAAATAAAATGCAACAAAATTACAAATGAAAAATTTTATTACATAATTTCTACAAGTACAAAAATCAAACATATTACTATCGTTTCTTGATTTCAGAATCTGATGCCCACGAATTATAACGAGGTGGAAAAACCAACCATTTGATGTAGGTTCGACAGTTTTTTAGTTTGATAATCTTCTCTACCAAGTATGTATCGGGTTACATTGTAGGCTGAATCTATTCGTCATAGGAGCCACCACGAATAGGCTTGAGGTCAAATCTTCGAGGTAGTAGGTCCTAGGCTCCGATTCACTAACATGCGTTACAAGAAAAAATTTGGGACTCCAATTAACACTCTTAAAGTAAGAAAGTGATCATCCTTCACGTCTTTAGGCTTCATATTCATGGTAAAATGCATTGTGGAATTCGCTTATTAGTTTCGGCAAGATATACAACAACTTGTAGTTTCCATTAGTCGTGAACCGTCGCCACATCTTGGTCCGCAAAGTTCTGTAAAACCTTTCGACAACGGAGGCTTTGACATTACTAAATATGTAGAGTAGTGTTTCATGCCAAACTTCTTCATCAAAGCCTTGAAGGTCGCATTGTAAAATTATTTGCCGAGATCCCTTTGCAGGTGCGACGGTACACGACAATCATTCAAAATATTGGCCATGACCTTGGTTACTTCGGTTGCAGTCTTCGCTTTCACAGGTCTGGCCCAAGAAAACTATCTATTCACATCGACGATCGTCAAAATGTTCTCGAAACATCTATTCAATCGGGATAATGGTATCATCTCAAAGAGGTCCACCTAGAATAAATCATCAAGTTACATCAAGTTACATCAAGTTACATTCATTCACCTAAACCATCTTAGTAGTATGTAAATGTATGTCCTAGATCTGGCTTCTGGCTGTGGATTGATGATTGTCGACCGCCATCTTGGATTGTGACGTCACGGCGACCATCTTGGATGAGTGTAACGGGACATAGCGTAACGGGACAAGTTTGACCTTGACCCCGACGGCCATTTTGGATCCGCCATCTTGGATCCGCCATTTTGTATGACGTCATTGTGTTCTCGAAAATTCCGGCGATGTGTTTTCCGCCATATTGGATGATGACGTCACCTTTGCAATTTCCGTTACGGCCGCCATCTTTAACTTTTTTATTTATTATCCGATTTTAATGAAAAAATTTTTAAAAATTATAAAAAAAATTAAATAATAAAATTTTAATAAATTATTATTAAAAAATTGTACTTTTACGACACGGATCTCGGAGTCCTCGGTTCGAACCTGGTGAGGGCAAACAAATAAAAATGGTGACAGGCTCCTTCCTCAATGGTGGATGCAGGCAGACTGACTCCCACCACTTTTTTTCAAAGCATATATACCATCAGGTAGTATGACGTCATGTCCGCCATCTTGAAATTTGGACGCCATCTTGAAAATCTTTATTTATTATCCGATTTTAATGAAAAAAATTCCAAAATTCATCAAAAAATTAACGTATTTGAATTCTGTTTGATTATATCGATGTACGTCCTTGGTTCGATTCCCGGCGAGAGTAAACGGTCGATCCTTCCTCCATGAAAGCTACCTAGACTGATCTACCACCACCAGTACCAAGGTATATATCATCAACTGGTATGACATCATGTCCGCCATCTTGTATTCATCCACTGGAGACCAGCATATTGTTTTCGTCTGCTAGAGTGTGCCGATACCATGTAGTATAATTATCTGGTCACCATAATTTTGTCCTCAACTGTTGACCTTGAAATTTGACCTTGACCTTGAACTTTGACCTTGACCTTAACCTTGAAATTTGACCTTGACCTTGAAATTTGACTTTGACCTTGACCTTGAACTTTGACCTTGACCTTGAACATTGTCCTTGACATTGAACATTGACCTTGGCCTTTGAACTTGACCTTGAAAGTTGACCATGACCTTGAAATTTGACCTTGTCCTTGAAATTTGACCTTGACCTTGAAATTTGACCTTGACCTTGAAATTTGACCTTGACCTTGAAATTTTACCCTGGCTTGAAATTTGACTTTGACCTTGAAATTTGACCTTGACCTTGAAATTTGACTTTGTCCTTGAAATTTGACTTTTTCCTTGTCGACCATCATGGATCCGACATTTTATGTTCAGTACATGCTACCAGGAGCTACCACCTGCTGGAGTACGTCATATTGTGTGTGTACTTGTATTATAGAGTACATTTCCATCTGGATAATTTTATTCTAACCTGCTACAGTGCAGTAATCATTTATTATGGAGGTGCCCCACACCATCTTGAAATTCGGCCGCCATCTTGAAATCATGTAATAATGTAGCTAGAAAAGCGGGAAAAAATCCAAAATTCATTAAATAAATTAGTAATCCATATAATAATTGATTGGATCGACTAAGGTCCTTGGTTCGATCCCTGGCCGATACAAAACAACTTCAATTTAAAAAAATACTAAAAAAAGTGTTAGGTGTGAGAAAATAAAAACACCGCAAGTTCTTTTTAAAAAATTTTATTACATAAATTCAATACACTACTACAAGTACAAAAAAAAACACTGACAAATTACCAAAGCCTTTTGGATTCCTCGATTCAAACAGTCTTCTTAATGTACGGACTAAGCCTTTTACATGACTTTAAATGTCTATCCGATCCGTTCATCACCATAGCCAGAGACGGACTGAAGTTCATAGTACTTATACAGTCTCATTAGCCGGTACAACACATGAGTCAAATCAATAACCATGTTCATTATACTTCTCGGAGCATTTTTTATAATAACGATGTAAGCTATCGAGACGTGAAATTAGTTTATTGCACTTATTGCACTGAAATTGTATTCTTTGAACATTATTAGAACAACCGCTTCTTTCATGTCTGCGAGCATTTGAGGTGATAGTAAATGATGCACCACAGTATTTGCACTGATGCGAAGTACGCTCTTCATTAATTGAAGTATTCAATGCTGATGAAACGTCAGCTGATGGTGGAACAGCACATATCGAAGTCTCCTCCAGTGTTGTCAGAGGCGTTGCCAACGGGATCTGCTCCAACATCGTCGGCGCCGACGTCACGGTTCCCGTAGTCGATGGTACATCCTCCATCGAGTACGACGTTAAAGTCGGTAAAGATGCCATCGAAGTCTCAAGAACAGGCAATAACACGACTTATGCACCAGAATAAACAAACTAGGTGATCCGTACACCGTCGAAGGCAGTAACAAACTGAGCGTCCTGCTGTCTAGGACTCGTTTATATACATTAACCGGTTTGAATAATACGCTAGTCAAATCAAGAACAATTTACTAAAATACTAGAGTCAAAACAACATTAAAAAAATAGAAGCACCATCAACAAAAAAAGGAAGCACATTTGGAAGCACCTTCAAAAAAGGAAAAACAATAGGAAGCACCATCAACAAAAAAAGGAAGCACATTTGGAAGCACCGTCATCGAAAAGGCAGCACATTTGGAAGCACCGACTACGAAAAGACAGCACATTTGACAGCACCGACAACGAAAAGGCAGCACAATAGGAAGCACCGACTACGAAAAAACAGCACATTTGGAAGCACCGTCATCGAAAAGGCAGCACATTTGGAAGCACCGACTACGAAAAGGCAGCACATTTGACAGCACCGACAACGAAAAGGCAGCACATTTGGAAGCACCGACTACGAAAAGGCAGCACATTTGGAAGCACCGACTACGAAAAGGCAGCACATTTGGCAGCACCGACAACGAAAAGGCAGCACATTTGGAAGCACCGACTACAAAAAGCCAGCACATTTGACAGCACCGACAACGAAAAGGCAGCACATTTGGAAGCACCACCATCGTAAAGGCAGCACAATTGGCAGCACCGACAACGAAAAAACAGCACATTTGGAAGCACCGACTACAAAAAGGCAGCACATTTGACAGCACCGACAACGAAAAGGCAGCACATTTGGAAGCACCGACAACGAAAAGGCAACACATTTGGAAGCACCACCATCGAAAAGGCAGCACATTTGGAAGCACCAACTACGAAAAGGCAGCACATTTGGAAGCACCGGCAACGAAAAGGCAGCACATTTGGAAGCACCGACAACGAAAAGGCAGCACATTTGGAAGCACCGACAACGAAAAGGCAGCACATTTGGAAGCACCACCATCGAAAAGGCAGCACATTTGGAAGCTCCATCAACAAAAAAAAAAAGGCAAAAAGGAAGCACAAGTTAAAAATCAGAATACACGAAATAAAAACATTAAATTCTTATAATTTAAATTATTTATTTTATTGCTTTACATTATACAAATGCAAGTAAAACAATCCATTATTGTATGTAGCCAGCATTCCTCAGTTCCTTGAGTATGAAGGATATTTCTTTGATGCACGAATAGTTTCCTGCACAAAGCGAACCATGTAGAAGTCTTAGCCGGTCAACCAATATGTTTGGATCTTTCCATGATGTGTAATCATTCTCTTCTACCACCATCTTCCTTGCACCTTTATAATAAATATTATGATCTCTGGTGTCTTCCGTTTTACCACCAACCTCAGTGTAACTTTCATGTTGGAGACGGTGATCATCACAAGCTTGATCAGATTTATTTAATATATCACGTGGTTTCCATCGTTTCGGTCTCAGGACACCGCCACATTCTTCGATCTTGGCAGCTTTAGGTGCTTCATCATAGTCTATGTCTTTGTCAACAGCCTCAGAGTCACTGTAACAATCACCGTAGAAGGAATCGTCTTCACCCAATTTACCGTAATAATTCGATGTTGATGATGTTGAAGTGTCTTCATCGTCTTCATGCTTCCTTTTTAGGTGTCCATCATTTTTACAAAGTAGGAAAGATCTACTTGAATTCGGCTGGAATATATTCTCACTTTTCACGTTAAGGATTCTTCCATTGTCTTCATTCTTCCGTAAATCATCAACCTCCTTCAATTTAAGTTCTTTGTCGAGATCGGAAGAGCCAAGAAAATTATTGTCGTAATGCAGATCACTCTTCCTTAGGCTAGTAGATTCATCGTTGTCCTCTAGCTTGTACGCAGGCTTGGCGCTACAAGTTCTGCCAAATCTTTTTAGGCTCTCTCTCCGCGTAAACGACTTGCTACATCGAACACAACTTATCATATTGCGCAGTGGATTTTTAACACAGTCATTCTTCTCGTGTTGTCTTTTATTCTTTCTCAAGATAAACTCTTTACTGCAAAACTTACACCTATGTTCTTTCGATACAGCGTCAGATCCCGAATTGGAATTCATATTAGTTACTGAGACTAATGCCAGATACGAATTGAGTGTTTTAAATTAGATCCAATACTTAAATAGAAATTTTTTCATATTTCATCAGCGAGAATTAATATATCTCATGCAAAAGTACTTTATGCATGTAGTTCTGCTTTTCAACAACAGATGTCGCCACATGTTGCTTGCAGGTAAATCATATTTAGTTTTTTTATGCGGGATGCGGGATGCTCACTAACGATCGCAAAAGAAGGATGACTTCGCTAGACTCCAAGGAAAAGGAAGTATGTTGGTGCTCCACAGATGTCTCATGGCGTAATATTAATTTGACTGAGTAATGATATTTTTTAATTCCACCTGATGAAAATATTGCAAGTTTTGATTTAGTAGCAGAAATTATCGAATTAAATGTAACTCCAAATAAAATGACATGTCTCATTAGACAAAAAAAAAATCCATGCGGAGAGCGGTTTCTCAGAATAGTCAGAAACACTTGAAGAAACCACAGGATTGATTGCAAGAACACGGGAAAAACCATCAAAATTTTGACAAGAATAATCAGGAGCACACGGAGAAAACCATCATAATATTGGCAAGAATAATCAGGAGCACACGGAGAAAACCATCATAATATTGACCAGATTAATCAGAAGTACTCGGAGAAAACCACCACATGTTTTCTTTGATATCATAAAATTACAGGAAAAGATATTTAAATATAAAAATAAATTAATAAAAAAAATTAAAAAAAATTAAAAAAATTAAAAAAATGCATAAACAGTTTCTGCTAGCTTGTAAACTCATCATTGTTGAGCAAAGATAGAGTTCTTGTACAAGCCAGAAATTTATGCATTTTTTAAATTTTTTTTTAATTTTTTTATTAATTTATTTTTATATTTAAATATCTTTTCCTGTAATTTTATGATATCAAAGAAAACATGTGGTGGTTTTCTCCGAGTACTTCTGATTAATCTGGTCAATATTATGATGGTTTTCTCCGTGTGCTCCTGATTATTCTTGCCAATATTATGATGGTTTTCTCCGTGTGCTCCTGATTATTCTTGTCTAGCCTAAGGAAGAGTGATCTGCATTACGACAATAATTTTCTTGGCTCTTCCGATCTCGACAAAGAACTTAAATTGAAGGAGGTTGATGATTTACGGAAGAATGAAGACAATGGAAGAATCCTTAACGTGAAAAGTGAGAATATATTCCAGCCGAATTCAAGTAGATCTTTCCTACTTTGTAAAAATGATGGACTCCTAAAAAGGAAGCATGAAGACGATGAAGACACTTCAACATCATCAACATCGAATTATTACGGTAAATTGGGTGAAGACGATTCCTTCTACGGTGATTGTTACAGTGACTCTGAGGCTGTTGACAAAGACATAGACTATGATGAAGCACCTAAAGCTGCCAAGATCGAAGAATGTGGCGGTGTCCTGAGACCGAAACGATGGAAACGACGTGATATATTAAATAAATCTGGTCAAGCTTGTGATGATCACCGTCTCAAACATGAAAGTTACCCTGAGGTTGGTGGTAAAACGGAAGACACCAGAGATCATAATATTTATTATAAAGGTGCAAGGAAGATGGTGGTAGAAGAGAATGATTACACATCATGGAAAGATCCAAACATATTGGTTGACCGGCTAAGACTTCTACATGGTTCGCTTTGTGCAGAAAACTATTCGTGCATCAAAGAAATATCCTTCATACTCAAGGAACTGAGGAATGCTGGCTACATACAATAATGGATTGTTTTACTTGCATTTGTATAATGTAAAGCAATAAAATAAATAATTTAAATTATAAGAATTTAATGTTTTTATTTCGTGTATTCTGATTTTTAACTTGTGCTTCCTTTTTGCCTTTTTTTTTGTTGATGGAGCTTCCAAATGTGCTGCCTTTTCGATGGTGGTGCTTCCAAATGTGCTGCCTTTTCGTTGTCGGTGCTTCCAAATGTGCTGCCTTTTCGTTGTCGGTGCTTCCAAATGTGCTGCCTTTTCGTTGCCGGTGCTTCCAAATGTGCTGCCTTTTCGATGGTGGTGCTTCCAAATGTGCTGCCTTTTCGTTGTCGGTGCTGTCAAATGTGCTGGCTTTTTGTAGTCGGTGCTTCCAAATGTGCTGCCTTTTCGTTGTCGGTGCTGCCAAATGTGCTGCCTTTTCGTAGTCGGTGCTTCCAAATGTGCTGCCTTTTCGTAGTCGGTGCTTCCAAATGTGCTGCCTTTTCGTTGTCGGTGCTGTCAAATGTGCTGCCTTTTCGTAGTCGGTGCTTCCAAATGTGCTGCCTTTTCGATGACGGTGCTTCCAAATGTGCTGTTTTTTCGTAGTCGGTGCTTCCTATTGTGCTGCCTTTTCGTTGTCGGTGCTGTCAAATGTGCTGTCTTTTCGTAGTCGGTGCTTCCAAATGTGCTGCCTTTTCGATGACGGTGCTTCCAAATGTGCTTCCTTTTTTTGTTGATGGTGCTTCCTATTGTTTTTCCTTTTTTGAAGGTGCTTCCAAATGTGCTTCCTTTTTTTGTTGATGGTGCTTCTATTTTTTAAATGTTGTTTTGACTCTAGTATTTTAGTAAATTGTTCTTGATTTGACTAGCGTATTATTCAAACCGGTTAATGTATATAAACGAGTCCTAGACAGCAGGACGCTCAGTTTGTTACTGCCTTCGACGGTGTACGGATCACCTAGTTTGTTTATTCTGGTGCATAAGTCGTGTAATTGCCTGTTCTTGAGACTTCGATGGCATCTTTACCGACTTTAACGTCGTACTCGATGGAGGATGTACCATCGACTACGGGAACCGTGACGTCGGCGCCGACGATGTTGGAGCAGATCCCGTTGGCAACGCCTCTGACAACACTGGAGGAGACTTCGATATGTGCTGTTCCACCATCAGCTGACGTTTCATCAGCATTGAATACTTCAATTAATGAAGAGCGTGCTTCGCATCAGTGCAAATACTGTGGTGCATCATTTACTATCACCTCAAATGCTCGCAGACATGAAAGAAGCGGTTGTTCTAATAATGTTCAAAGAATACAATTTCAGTGCAATAAGTGCAATAAACTAATTTCACGTCTCGATAGCTTACATCGTTATTATAAAAAATGCTCCGAGAAGTATAATGAACATGGTTTTTGATTTGACTCATGTGTTGTACCGGCTAATGAGACTGTATAAGTACTATGAACTTCAGTCCGTCTCTGGCTGTGGTGATGAACGGATCGGATAGACATTTAAAGTCATGTAAAAGGCTTAGTCCGTACATTAAGAAGACTGTTTGAATCGAGGAATCCAAAAGGCTTTGGTAATTTGTCAGTGTTTTTTTTGTACTTGTAGTAGTGTATTGAATTTATGTAATAAAATTTTTTAAAAAGAACTTGCGGTGTTTTTATTTTCTCACACCTAACACTTTTTTTAGTATTTTTTTAAATTGAAGTTGTTTTGTATCGGCCAGGGATCGAACCAAGGACCTTAGTCGATCCAATCAATTATTATATGGATTACTAATTTATTTAATGAATTTTGGATTTTTTCCCGCTTTTCTAGATACATTATTACATGATTTCAAGATGGCGGCCGAATTTCAAGATGGTGTGGGGCACCTCCATAATAAATGATTACTGCACTGTAGCGGGTTAGAATAAAATTATCCAGATGGAAATGTACTCTATAATACAAGTACACACACAATATGACGTACTCCAGCAGGTGGTAGCTCCTGGTAGCATGTACTGAACATAAAATGTCGGATCCATGATGGTCGACAAGGAAAAAGTCAAATTTCAAGGACAAAGTCAAATTTCAAGGTCAAGGTCAAATTTCAAGGTCAAAGTCAAATTTCAAGCCAGGGTAAAATTTCAAGGTCAAGGTCAAATTTCAAGGACAAGGTCAAATTTCAAGGTCATGGTCAACTTTCAAGGTCAAGTTCAAAGGCCAAGGTCAATGTTCAATGTCAAGGACAATGTTCAAGGTCAAGGTCAAAGTTCAAGGTCAAGGTCAAAGTCAAATTTCAAGGTCAAGGTCAAATTTCAAGGTTAAGGTCAAGGTCAAAGTTCAAGGTCAAGGTCAAATTTCAAGGTCAACAGTTGAGGACAAAATTATGGTGACCAGATAATTATACTACATGGTATCGGCACACTCTAGCAGACGAAAACAATATGCTGGTCTCCAGTGGATGAATACAAGATGGCGGACATGATGTCATACCAGTTGATGATATATACCTTGGTACTGGTGGTGGTAGATCAGTCTAGGTAGCTTTCATGGAGGAAGGATCGACCGTTTACTCTCGCCGGGAATCGAACCAAGGACGTACATCGATATAATCAAACAGAATTCAAATACGTTAATTTTTTGATGAATTTTGGAATTTTTTTCATTAAAATCGGATAATAAATAAAGATTTTCAAGATGGCGTCCAAATTTCAAGATGGCGGACATGACGTCATACTACCTGATGGTATATATGCTTTGAAAAAAAGTGGTGGGAGTCAGTCTGCCTGCATCCACCATTGAGGAAGGAGCCTGTCACCATTTTTATTTGTTTGCCCTCACCAGGTTCGAACCGAGGACTCCGAGATCCGTGTCGTAAAAGTACAATTTTTTAATAATAATTTATTAAAATTTTATTATTTAATTTTTTTTATAATTTTTAAAAATTTTTTCATTAAAATCGGATAATAAATAAAAAAGTTAAAGATGGCGGCCGTAACGGAAATTGCAAAGGTGACGTCATCATCCAATATGGCGGAAAACACATCGCCGGAATTTTCGAGAACACAATGACGTCATCCAAAATGGCGGATCCAAGATGGCGGATCCAAAATGGCCGTCGGGGTCAAGGTCAAACTTGTCCCGTTACGCTATGTCCCGTTACACTCATCCAAGATGGTCGCCGTGACGTCACAATCCAAGATGGCGGTCGACAATCATCAATCCACAGCCAGAAGCCAGATCTAGGACATACATTTACATACTACTCATCTTATAATCGATTTTAAGGGAGGGATATATTTTGTACGCGGTTCTATAAGTGTACGATGTAAAGATTCGATGAAAAATTAGAATTATCAACACTAGGCATAACGGAAGATTATATTTTACATGTATCCCTACAATGTTGCATAATGCCCAAAATAATTAAGTTAATTGTGCAAATTTTTTAAAATAGTTTTTCCAAGTTTAGCATATGCCTACAGTAAAATTTTCTTCCGAACACACGCATTTCTGTTAATTGCCAAAATACAGAATAGTGGAATGTGGGATTCGACAGGAAGCAGTTTAAAATTACGAGTATCAAAAAATATTTTTAAATCGTGTTTATTGAATTATTACAGATATTTTATCCAATACTTGGATGAAAAAGGATTAGAAAAAACAGCAAATGGCTTAGTGTTTGACTTAGTGGTCTGTCAGTTACTCGAGCAAATTGAGAGAAATTCTTGGTTAGAGGAGAAAATTTAATGTTTAAATCACTGTTATATAATATATTTTTTTCTAGAAATGTTATGCGTCTCGTTGTGACTATGAATACCGCATTACAAATACAAATTTTCAGTAAGTAATTCTACATCTGTGTCCTGTTATTTTCCAAAATTACTTCAGTATATATTATTTTACACAAGTATTAATACAAACCAAATTTACTAAAGGCTTAGGTTAAAACATACAAATAAAGGGTATATTTTAAAATAGTTAAACAATAATGTTTTTATTAACATGTATGGATGTATATTTGACAATATACGTAGAGTGATATTTAAATTAATTAATGAAATTACTATGATGCAACTCCCGGAATTTTTTGTATTTAGGGGAGAGTGGGCCAGAGTGAGACATGGGGTACAGTGAGACATGTCTTTTAACTCCAACTATTATTAAATGGAAATTTCTTTCAATATTTCCCATGTTGGTACCCTTCATAACCTCCATTTTTATTATGTTTTAATGTTGATGACACCTGATATTAACCAGATATTTTAAAGTGTTGGTTTTCAGGTAAGAAAAGAAATATTTTCTTTCCTTAGTTTATTATTTTTCATACTTATATTTGTTGTTATATGTTACTTATTAAGACATTAACTTAATGTGCACATATTGAGGAATAACTAATAGAGTCACAGACATGCTGGTTATTATAGGTTAGGATTTTTAATTCATAGATATGTGTGTAGTAGTGTGGGGCACAATGAGACACAACAGAATGGGGCACAGTGAGACATGTCTCACTGTACCCCATGCTTGTAAATTTAATAGCTAGCTTCCGTTTCGGGAACATCCAGCCCCACATTAGATTTTGCTAATTTTTAGATGACTATATGAAAAAAAGTTCTTGGTTACGTTATGCAATTTTAACTGTTAAATATTTATTGTCACACAAAAATGTTCTTTTTTTTTGTTAGATAGGCATATATATTCTATAAAATAACAAAGCAAAATTAACATCCAATATTACTTGATACTTAATTTCAAGTTACATTAATTATCAAACTTACATATCCATTTAACCCATTTTATTTTTAAAAAGGTTAAAAAAAAATTGTTTTTCAGTCATGACACGCAACAGGAAGAGAAAAACAACTATTGGAACATTTAAAGAAGATGACATGAGAGCAGCTGTAAAACTTGTGGAGGAAGGCTTGTCAGTGCGAAAAGCTGCAAAAACTAAAGGTTTAGCTTTTCAGACACTTCACAGGTGAGGCTTAGTGCTATGAGATTCAGGCCTACTTATGGTTTATAAAATATGTCTTTCTCAACAAAATTGTTTCGTGTTTTAGGTATGTGAGAAAAAAGATGAATAATCCCTAAATGGCTAACATGAGAATGTGTCCCAAGTACAACAGTCGCCAAGTGTTTAACACTGAACAAGAAAGCGAGTTGAAAGATTATCTGTTAACTTGTTCAGCTATGTGTTATGGCCTGAGTTTGATGAACTGCAGAGAATTAGCATTTGAAATTGCATCAAGAAATGGTATTGATTGTCCCGAAACATGGAAAATCCAAAAGAAAGCTGGAATAGAGTGGGTCCGGGGTTTTTTGAAGAGGCATCCAGACTTATCCCTAAGGCAGCCAGAAGCTTGCAGTTTGTCACGTGCTACATCATTTAATAAACACAATGTGGGGCTGTTTTTCGATAAACTTGAGACTGTGCTTAAACGATCTGACCACTTCTCCAATGGATTGCGTATTTTCAATTTTGATGAAACTGGTTGCAGCACTGGTCAAAAACCAACCAAAATCATTGCAGGAAAAGGAGTGAAGCAAGTTGCAAAAGTAACAAGTGGCGAGAAAGGCAGCCTCGTCACATCATGTTATATTGTCAACGCAGCAGGGAATACTCTTCCTCCAGTCATCATCTTCCCAAGAATGCATTTTAAGGAACATATGCTTCATGGTGCCCCCACTGGAAGTCTTGGCCTCGCAACACAGTCAGGTTGGATGAATGGTGAACTCTTTGTTGAAGTTTTGCACCATTTTGTGAAGCACTCATTTTCCTCGCTAGAAAATCCCGCTGTTTTGATACTGGACATTCACGAGAGCCACTTAAGTATAGAGGCTATCGAGTTAGCCAAGGAAAATGGGGTAACCATTTTAACAATTCCTCCTCACTGCAGTAATCGCCTTCAACCACTTGATGTATCAGTGTTTGCGGCCTTCAAGTCTTTCTATAATGCTTCGGTTGACTCGTGGATGATGAGAAACCCTGGAAAAACAGTTTCGATATATGATGTGGCAAGTTTAATTTGTGAAGCACACGAAAAAGCAATGACACCCGCAAACATCACACCTGGATTCCGCAAAACAGGAATTTTTCCTTTTAACAGGAATGTGTTTTCAGAGCAAGATTTTTTGGCAAGTGCTGTGACTGACAGGGAAATTAGTCCTACACCAGAAGCTACGAGACCGTGCAGTAGTAAAGACATTCCAATCCACAATTCAATGGTGACGACTGGAGATGGACATTCTGAAGAAAATAGCTTGACACCTAGTTACATAAGCCCAGTAAACATACATAACTATCCCAAAGCAGGAAAGAGATTGGAGTCTGCTAATAAAAGGAAAAAGGGAAGATCTTTCATTCCAACTGACACACCAGAAAAAAACCAACTTGCTCTTCAATACCAACATAAAATGAACAGCAAGAGAGGTCTATTCAAGAAGTGTGACCCTATAAAAATAAAATTCACTGAGATTTCAAATGAAGATGAAGAGTTTTCTGAATCTGATGTTTCTTCAGACAATGAAGTAATACAACTTCAATCATACGACCAACTTGCGAGGAAGCCTAAAGAAGTTGACTTTGTCCTGGTAGAGTTTTCAGGAAAAAACACAAAATTTTACATTGGGGAGGTGCTACGAGAAATAGACATTGAGGATTATGAAGTCAAGTTCCTGAGAAAAAGTGAAAAAATGTGGAGGAAGTTTTTTTACCCATATGTTCCAGATATTGCATCAGTTGCTACAAAAGATATTAGAGCATTATTGCCTGTTCCTTCTGAACTGGAAAAACCAAAAGACAAAAGTCGTACCTCAAATTTTGTGTAGATTTTGGACGGCTGAATGTTCTATAAATTTTTCCTGGCATTTATGTTGAAGTGCAGTGATTGTTGTTAGGTAAATCTGATTGTTGTATAGCGTATTCAGTTTGTCTCACTGTGGACCACTGTCTGTCTCACTGTGGAACATCTGTGGGGTACAGTGAGACGTTTGATATGTAATGAAGAATTGCATTTTCTAAGAAAAGGTCTCATATATTACGGAATTTATAGTTTGCAATAATAAAGAGCATTAATCAGGCTATTTTTTGGCATAAGAGGATGTCTTTAAATGTAGAAAAGTAAACAGTGATTTCAAATAAAAAATTTTGTGTCTCACTCTGGCCCACCCTCCCCTATTGGCCCAAACTCTATAGACACCAAAACCATTTTCACCTGAAAAGATTATATATAAGTGGTATATAATAGCCGGTGCGGGGACAACGAGTCGGAGTGGGGCGCTGGAGCCGATGTCCCACATCTTGGTTTCTAACATCACGGCGACCATCTTAGATGTCCTTGACCTTAGACCTTCATGTTGAACTTCAAAAATTGCCCAAATTAAAAAAAAATTCGCCAAAATTCGCCATAATTTCCATTTTTTTTTAAATTGCGCAAAAAAAAAATAAAATTATTCACTATATCAAGGAAAAGATTTCCGTTTTAAAGGTACATTTCCTATTTTACTCAAAAATGACAATCGCTTGAAAAGTCCCCGAAGTGGCTTAATTTCCCGGCGACAAGCCATTCTAAGTCGCCAACCATTAGAATGTCACGGCCGCAATTTTGAATTATGACGTCATCGTTGCAATTATCGATATGGCCGCCATATTTAAAATCTATAATTTTTATCCTAGAAAATAGGGAAATGTTTTTAAAATTGATAAAAAAATAATCAAAAAAAAATTATGGCATCTTGGTAAATGACATGAGGGCCACAAAATTTTAAAAATCTGTAATTATTAATCTGTAAAAACACAAAAATTAAATTTTTACAAAAAAATTATAAATAAAAATTTTAATAAAAATTTCACTTACATTAATGTGTCCTCCGTTTGAACCCAATGAGGGCGAAAAAAAATGACGTCGGAACCTTCCTCCATGGAAGACACCAGCAGACTGACCTCCCACCAATAACGCCAAGGTATATATCGTCAGTTAGTATGAAATCACATCCACCATATTGTTTTTGCCTGCTGGGGGCCACCATATTTTTTCATCATCTGGAAGCTGCCAAATTGTTTTTGTCAGCTGGAGACAGCCATCTTGTTTTCGTCTGCTTGAGTGCACTGTTGGAAATCTTGTTTTAATCTGCTAAAGTCTGCTGCCACTATATTAGTTTGATTTTCACCCAACAGAGTGCAGTAATTATTTATTGTCAGAGCACCGCCAACACGGCCAACTATACGACCAAAATTGATAAAAAATATCAGCAATTTTTTAATTGATGAGCTAAACGATTACAGTGCTTGGCTCTATCCTTGCTCGATGCAATCAAAGTAATTTTAGGTTAAAAATACGTTTTTTTTTATTAAATATGGTGGAAAAC